>NC_051063.1:171280818-171396890 GCF_004664715.2 Peromyscus leucopus | reverse complement strand
TTAGTCCCGCCTATACTTCCTGCCTGATTACTGGCCAATCAGTGTTTTATTTATTGACCAATCAGAGCAACACATTTGACATACAGACCATCCCACAGCAATACATTCAATATTGAATCTCATAATCATGACAATGCTTGCATAGGAGAGGTGGTTTCCAAAGGCTTAAAGAAAAATCAAAATGTCATATGTTTTAGTTGTGGTAAACAAGATCACCCAAAAAGGGACTGTTGGCAGGGCATTCCTAAAACAATAGTTTGGTTTTTTTTTTCCTAGCAATAATGTAAACACAAGGCCCCAGCCTTCTGGAATATGCAGAATGTGTGGTAAAGGCTGACATTGGACTAATGAATGCAGACCAACAAAGGTCAGTTGAGACAACCCTTTGCCATCAAGATGACTCTTGGGGATGCCTCTCAGAGGTCCCCATGTGAAATTTGGTTCAACCATTTTCTGTTGCCATCAGGGAAACTCCTCCACAGAGCAATTAAAAGTCCTAATGCCTATTGTAAAAAAAAAAAAAAAAAAAAAAAAAAAAAAAGAAAAGAAAAGAAAAAAGACTGCTCTGGATGACAGAACAGCTTTAGAAGATAAATCAAAATTTTCAGGAGAAATCATAAAACAAATATTTTGATAAACTTCTATAAACAATCAAAGACCAAAGTTAACAATACAGATAAATGGCATTGAAAGTGAAGGTCTTATGGACACTGGAGCAAATGTAACTCTAACTGAGCTGAAATCTTGGCATTCAAATTGGCCTCTTCAGGAGATAAACATTCAGCTTCTAGGGATTAGAACTTTATCTCGGGAGAAACAAAGCACAAGATGGGTTGAATGCTTAGGGCCGAAATGACAGTGAAGAAAATTAAATCCATATGTGGTTAATATAGCCATGAACTTATGGGGATGTGATTTATTACAGCAGTAAAAAACAGAGATCAACATTCCTCCAAACTCAAAAACAAACCATAAAGTAGAGAATGCTTCTGAGAACAATATTAAAAGGTATTCTCTAGAGCAGTCACAGACTGTTCAAGTTGTATATAAACAGGTCAAAACAGCTGATGACCTCTTGAAGGCACCAACAACCCTACCTTTAAATGGCTGTCTGGGTGGAACAATGACCTTTGATATCAGAAAAATTACAAGGATCAGACTAGCTGGTACAGGAGCAGCTGAATGCTCACCATACTGAAGAATCAACCAGTCTTTGGAATTCTCCTATATTTGTCATTAAAAAACAAATCTGGAAAATGAAGAATGGTAACAGATCTAAGAGTTGTAAATAAAATAATTCAGCCAGTGGACTCTCTACAACCTGGAAGTAACCTGCCTTATCATTATCTAAAGGTGGCCTATTATAGTGATTGATTTAAAAGACTGTTTTTTTTTATTATACCTTTAAAAGAACAGGATAGAGAAAACTTTGCCTTCATGGTGCCTACTTATAATAATTCCTAGCCCATTTAAAGGTAGCAATGGAAAGTTCTCCCACAATGGATGTTAAACAGCCCCACCTTGTGCCAATATTTTGTACAACAGCCATTGAAAATAATTTGTAAACAGTTTCCTCAATCTATAATTTACCATTATATTAATGATATTTTACTATCAGATTCAAATGTAGATATTTTAGAAATGTTGAAGAAAGTGAAGAAAATATTGTATTGCTGGGGATTACAAATGGCTCCTGAAAAAAATACAAAGAGGAGATTCTATTAACTACAATGATATAAGATAGGTTTACAAGAAAAATTCAACTACAGAAAGTACAAATCAGGAGAAATCAACTGCAGACTCTTAATGACTATCAAAAATTACTGGGAGACATTGACTGACTAGAGCCCACAACTAGATTAACAAATCAAGAACTAAGTATTTTATTTCAAACCTGACAAGGTGATGAGGACTTAAAATAGTCCTAGAAACTTGTTAGCTGAAGCTGAGAGAGAATTGGTTCTGGTAGAGAAAAATATTACAGATGCCCATGTGTATTGCTTGGATCCAGACTTGACTGTATCCTGGTCATTCTACCTCCTACTCATTCTCCTACTGGAATTCTTGTGTATGGAGAAGATAACATTCTGGAATGGATAGTTTTGCCACACAAACAGAGCAAAAAATAAAGACCTATACAGAATAGGGTTCTAAATTGTTTCTAAAAGAAAATTGAGTCTTTGTCAATTAATGGAAATGAATATAGCAGAAATTGTAGTACCTTATACTAATGCTGAAATTTCTTCTTTATGGGCAGAAAATAAACATTGACACAGAGCTTGCAGTAATTTTTGGGAGACATTAACAACAAATATCCCAAAAGCAACAGGCTTCAATTTACGAAAAGAACTAGTTGTATTCTTCCTCACATTGTATGAGGAACACCAATTTCTGAAGCCTCTACATTCTACATTCTACATCAATGCAAATAAATCAAGAAAGGCAGGTTATAAATCAAGAAATTAAGTAAAGTGGATTTTGCTTTTGTTTCCACAGGAGAAGAAAACCTATGGATACCATCAAAGCTGGTAAAGATTCCATTCAAACAAGAGAGACCTCTTGATTAAAATGACATCAAATGATACCCAACAAAGGAAAAACTTTGAGGTCAGGGCAGGGTTTTGCTTTTGTCTTTCCAGGAAAATAAAACCATCCAACTGAGGAATCTAAAGACTTTTAAACAAATGTAACATCAAAAAAAGAGAACCACTCCCCAAAAATTATACCCCCAAAAAGGAGTAATCTGCCCTAGTGATATAGAATACTTCCAATAGGGTAAAATTTCATAAACCTTTCAAAGTCTGTTTTTGCTGGACTCTACAGACAGGTTAAGCAGGTGATCTTTATGTAGTCCAATTCAGAACTAAATCTGGCTTTGGAGTTGGAGTGTGCCTCTCCTTCTCTAAACCCAAGCATGCTTGTTAAAAGAAAATCCAGTCACTGTCTCCTATCAGAAGAGCCACTTTGTATGGGACAGATGAAGACCAAAATCTAGGGACTGCTATTGTCACTAATCTCATACCCCTCAGATTTATTCTGAATCTTTAAAATTTTTCTTAAAGTGTGTATATTTTCTCAAAATTTTAAACTTTCTGTTTTGATATTAATGGTCTCATAGAGTACTAATTCTAACCTTAGGCTTCATGTACCTTCCTGTATGTGATTTCAGGCTAGAGTCTGAAGCAGATATTTAGGAATTAAGCCTGTATATCCCAGATATATTTAATAGACCATGCCCCTTTAACCTACCTAAGATTTACAGCATATGACATTTAATGTGTCTATGTTTTCCACAGTGAACAATAAACATTAGTAGCAGAGGTCTCTGAAGTCTCCAAAAGCATGATGGGGTCCCACAAGGATGATTCTACCTGGATTGTAGTAATGCTGATAAACTGAAGAACACCACCCAAAGATCGGCTCTAGTCTATAAAGTGCTCAGGATAATTTCAAGGTGGCTAGCTGAGATAGTCCAGCACTTCTGATATGCCTTACACTTTCTTTTCACACAGAGATGATAACAAATGATACAGCTACCTCTCCCAGGACTTGACCACTGTTTCAAGTTTATCAGGGTCTCCTAGAGACACCACTGGCCCCAATACAATAGGAAGCAATCTAGAAAACATGACACCCACATTCACAAGAGGTGGGGTGGGTGGTTTTTGGTCCTTCACTGGGGGATGGATATTTGTCATTGCTAGGGGAGTTAGTTACAAGTTGTTATGTGTAATGGTCAGGGAAAAAGCTGAACAGAGGAGATTAGATTCAGGTATCTCATTCTGAGAAGAAAAAGGGGGGATATGGAGATGATAAGATAAAAGGGAAAATTATTGAATCTACTTTTTTTTTTGTTTTTTTGTTTTTTTTTTTTTTTTTTGGTTTTTCGAGACAGGATTTCTCTGTGTAGCTTTGCGCCTTTCCTGGGACTCACTTGGTAGCCCAGGCTGGTCTCGAACTCACAGAGATCCGCCTGGCTCTGCCTCCCGAGTGCTGGGATTAAAGGCGTGCGCCACCACCGCCCGGCTTATTGAATCTACTTTTAAACTTAAAAAAACATACACACACAAATAGCTGGGCAGTGGTGGCACATGCCTTTAATCTCAGCCCTCAGGAGGCAGAGCCAGGCAGATCTCTATGAGTTTGAGGCCAGCCTGGTCTACAGAGTGAGATCCAGGACAGGCACCAAAACTATACAGAGAAACCCTGCCTTGAAAAACCAAAAAAACCAAAACAACAACAACAACAACAAAAAACACCCCAAATACTAGTCTCAAATATTTTACATTGGTATGGATTTTTGTATATTGATACAAATTTAAGGTTATTGTTGTTAGAACATACTGTACATGCATTTATGCTCTTGTTTAAGGTATTGTACCTTTGTAATTCATTTCACAATGTAATGTAAATTTCTAGTCCTTGAAAGTTAAATGTGTAAACTATTTAACATAATTAAGAAATACAGGTTAATAGCCACCTGTAACTACCAAAGTTACAGTCATATTAGTTAGGTTTTCAAGATCATACAGAGATATAATGTAGAGAGATAGGTAATATTCAAATATTTGAAAGGCCTACAGAATATGACATTTAAAATGTTTTAATGATTTTGGCTTTTTATGACATGAGACACATATGCTCCTGGTAGCACCAATCTACTTCAAAAAAAAGGATGATGGGCAAAAGAAACCTCATATAGAGTTTGGTTTCTTTGTGGCAAAAGCTAGCCATTTGGGCAAGTAAATACCATTGCCTTGACTACTGACAGTATGCTGTCCAAACTGGACCAGCAGGACACAAAGAAAAGTGACTATTGAACTTTGCCAAGACAGATTAGGACAGACCTTCAAATTTTCCTGCTTCTGAGAAAAGTCTGTCAGATATTTTATGCTTGCAAGCAAGACAAATGTCCCAATGTTGCAGAGGAACCTTGGGTGACTATCCAGACAGACAGTTCTTTCTGTTATTTCTCATATTTTTGGAGGTCGCTTGCTATGCACACCCATCCTTCTCAGGTCTTTGATGGGGTTGTAGACTAGACAGTTACAGTTTCGGCTTTCCTGAATCTTGGTGAAAGTTATATTTGGACTCTTCAGGAGAGGACAACTAATGGAATAATCTCTATAAATTTGCCAATCCCTTGTGGACAGCATATTGAGAATGTATTTCTTACTTGATAATTGTTCTTGTTGTATGTAGCTTCATTTTTGTTAAGTTATTACCTTTCTTTCCTATTTGGACAATACTTGATAATAATTGTTATTGTATATAGTTGTACTACGTTAGGCTTGGAACCTATCCTTCTTAATTAGACAAAAAGGGGGAAATGTTACTGGAATTCTATCCCTGGTCCATTACCCAATTGAAAGGAGCTTTTTAGTCTGAGAGGTGGGATTTATATTAGGGATGGATAAGACCAGGAAGAAGAGGCAGGGTGAGAAGGAGCTTGGGCCTTTTCCAGCCAGGAAGTATTTCAAAGTCACTTGCATTAGCCTCTGGTCTTTTTTTTTCCTTAATATTTGTGCATAGGATTTGTTTATTAATAAGTGGTTAAAAAAAAAAAAGCACTTACAGAGCCAGTCTTGGCTCCATGAGATTCTGTCTCAAAATGAAAACAGAAAACAAATTTTGGTTGTTAGCATTTTGTAGATATAACAGTCTTATTAAATAAGAAACACAGAGCCAATGCAAAGATGAAAGCCCAAGAGGTCAGAGCGATAGCTAAGAGCTAAAAACATTACCCTTCACTGCCGCTGCTATCTTCCTCAGCAAGAGACCTACTTCCTGTCTGTTTGTCTTTTTATAGACTTTCTATTCTGCCTTCTCATTGGTTATAAACCCAACCACATGACCTCCTCGTTACTGCCTGTCTGTACAGACCTCCAGGTCTTCTATGGTTGGTATTGAGATTAAAGGCGTGTGTCTACATGCTGGCTGTATCCTTGAACACACAGAGATCTGCCTAGCTCTGCCTCCCAAGAGCTGGGATTAAAGGTGTGTACTACCACCGCCCAGTTTCTGCTATGGCTTGCTATTAGCTCTGACCCCCAGGCAACTTTATTTATTAACATACAAATAAAATCACATTTCAGTACAAATAAAATATCACCATATTTCCCCTTTTCTATTTTAATAAAAAAGGAAAAAGGTTATAACTAACATAAGAAAAACTATATACAAAAGTACAATAATTATATACCATATATACAAGTAATAAATACCTAAACAATGTCTAGTTCATTTGTATTTGACAAATTCACAGAAAATAAGTCCATTATCTATCTTATTTTGGTAAGTCCAAAATGTACCTAATTCACTTTCTATCCTAACTAATCTTCAACTATAACTAACTATTTTAACTCCATCAGAGACCCAAGAAGTAAATAATATTACCTAATAAAAAATAAAAACAGGAAGTGCATGCAAGCAGCTTCCCAAAAAAATATGAGTTAACAGAAAGAGCCAGCTGCCTGGACAGTCATCTGAGGTTTCTCCGCAGTGCTGGGGCAGCATCTCCAGCCTATCTGACAGACTCATTTGTGAAGTAGGATGTACACTACTATAATAGTTAATAGTTCGACCTCACATTTGGTGAGAGCAGTCCATGTACCAGAAACACCTGAATTCCACTGGTGTCATGCCATGATTCAGGATTTTAATTTTTAGAAATTGTTGATGTTTTTTGAATTCAGCTGTCCATTCTTCTTGGCTGTGTGTGTGTGTGTGTGTGTGTGTGTGTCTTTATCTCAGCATCCCATTCTTCTCCATATCCTTCTATTAAATGCCAGTCTACTATTGAGAGGTGCGAGTTTAGTTACTCTTCAAAAATAACTGTTTCAGTTGCATTCATCAGAAGCTGCACATCAGAAGCTATCGGCCCACTGCCTGTTCAGCTGCCTTCGAAGAAAAGGGCACTGTACCTTTTCCAGATTGCGAAGGCCACTTCAGGGATGGTGCCATATTGTCCTGGCCTCAGAAGATGCCTTTTGATAAAGCCATAACCACACTTGTTTTGGCAAGAATCAGTAGTCCTTTGTTTCATGTCTTGTCTGTCCATTTTGTCCTGTTGTCAGCAGTTGATTCGAAGATACTTTGCTGTCCAGTGGCTAACTTTTGCCACAATGAAAGTTAACTCCATATGCAGTTTCTTCAATGCCCATATTCTCTCTGAAGTAGATTGGTACTGCCAGGAGCCAAAATGTCTCATAGTCATAACAAAAAGGAAAAAATTTTTAAGTTATTAAAACATTTCAAATGCCATATTCTGTAGATCTCTGAAGGGTTTGAAGATGACCTGTCTATTTAAAATATATCTGCTCAATCTTGAAAACATACCTAATATGACTACAAGTTCTATTATAATGTCTAACTACTAACTTTCATTTCTTTGTATCCTAACAGTTGGTAATAATAACATTCAAGGATCAGAAAATTGCATTACATTGTTAAATGAATGGTATAAGTACAATTAGAAATATACATATAGCATTTTCTAACAATATCAATTTCAATATATATAATTTGTATATAATATAAAGCAATCCAATCCAATGTAAAGTATTTAAAACTAGTAATTGTCTTTTTCTTTTTTCTTTTTTTTTTTGTTTTTCGAGACAGGGTTTCTCTGTGTAGCTTTGTGCCTTTCCTGGAACTTACTTGGTAGCCCAGGCTGGCCTTGAACTCACAGAAATCTGCCTGGTTCTGCCTCCCGAGTGCTTGCATTAAAGGCGTGCATCACCACTGCCCGGCTCTTTAAAAAAACAACAACAAAAAAACAAGGACCTTAAATCTAATCTCCTTTGCTTAGCCCTTTTTCTAACCCTTGTCAACAACTTGTAACCAACCCCCCTAAACAATGAAAATTATCCCAGACCCAAAACCCATTAAAAGACCAAAAAACCACCCGCCCCTTACCACCTCTTTGGGAATGTGGGCGTCGTATTCTTAAAATTGCTTCCTGCTGGGTATGGGCGAAGGTATCTTTATCCTGAAAAGAAAAAATTTAGGTTGATTGTCAAATTCTAGGAAATGTAACTATATCCTTCGTTATCCAGTCTGTGTATAATGCCAAAGTTCAGGGTTTAACTCAAGTCCTTATTCAGGTAGTCTTTGAGACTGCATCATCTCAGCTAGTCATCTCAAAATTGCTCTGAGCACTTTGTAGTTCAAAGCTGACCTGTAAATGATGTTTGTCAGCTTAGTGATATTATTATTGTCAACGTGGAATTGTTGTTGTTGTGGGGCCCCATCTTCTTCATGGACTTCAGTTGATGTTAGGCCTGGCCGTGATTTCCTGAAGAAAACTAATAAGAGACTCGAACACAAAGACATGTATAGGTAGCTAATTGAAGCCTTTTTTCTAGAATTAGTTAGTACTCTGTATGATCATTCATATCTTAGCAAAGTTTAAAATGTATATATATCTGTATATTAATCTTGTGAATTTTGATATAAATTCATACTTTAAGAAAAGTTTAAAGAATCAGAATAGAATCAAAGAGTTGAGATTAGTAATAGAATAGTCCCTTAATTAATTTGGTTTTTCTCCTGTCCCATAGCAGAAGATGGCTCTTTTCTTCTGGCATGATACAGGGAGTTTGCATTTTCCTTTTAACAACATGCTTGAGTTTAAAGAAGGAGAGAGCCATTCTCCAACTCCAAAGTCAGCTTTAAATTTTAATTGAACTGGGACTACAAGAAGACCAATAGTGTTAAATATCTTTAGAGAAGAGCAGAAACAAACATTTAGGAAGACTTATAAAATTTTATAGACGATATACCAATAGGCCATTTCACTCTTTCTTGGGATAGATTATTTGTCCTTTTTCTTCAGTTGTCTCATTTGTCCAGTGTTCTTCAGATTCCTTAGCCTTCATTCTCCTAAAAGACAAAAACAAAAACCTTTCCCCAAGACTAATTTTGGGGAGGTTCCTTTTTGGCAAGTTATTATCTGATTAAATGAAAAGGCATGTGTTACTGGTATAAGTTAGTTTAAATTGGATGGTCATGCTGGTTGATGAATTATCACCTCTTCTAATTAAGAGGTCTTTCTTGTTCAAATTGAACCTTTATCAATTTTGAGGGTATCCATAGCTTATTTTCTCCTGTAGAAACAAAAGCAAAACCTTGTCCCCAATATAACACATATCCTGGTTTCCATTCTGAGGTCAGCACATCCTTAAAGTTTATAGGCTGATTTAATTCTGTAGTTTTTTCTATTATCCAATGTCTCTCTGCAGCTGTTGTTCCTTTCTCATTGGCATTGAGAAAATTCAAAGAGCATTATGCAGTCTATTTCTGGGGGTTTTTGTTACCCCTTTCTGTTTATTTAGCATATCCTTTAGAGTTCTGTTTGATCTTTCTATAACTGCTTGACCTGTATGATTATGTGGTATACCTATAATATGCTTTATATTATAATAAGCAAAAAACTGTTTCATTTTAACAGAGACATATGCTGGAGCATTGTCAGTTTTGATTTGTGCAGGTATATCCATGATGGCCATAACTTCTAGCAAATGAGTGATTACAGAATCAGCTTTTTCAGAACTCAAAGCAGTTGCCCATTGAAATCCTGAATAAGTATCGATGGTATGGTGTACATATTTCAGTTTTTTAAATTCTGCAAAGTGAAACACATCCATATGCCAGATTTCATTTCTCTGAGTACCCTTTGGGTTACATCCTGCTGGTAATGGCGTTTGATTGTAGAAGGAACAAGTAGGACATTTCTTTACTATTTCTTTGGCTTGTTGCCAGGTTATGGAAAAATCCTTTTTTAAACCTTTACTATTGACGTGATTTTTTTTTTTTATGAAATTCTGAGGCCTCCAGCATATTTCCTATCATTAATTTATCAATCTCATCATTGCCTTGTGCTAGAGGGCCTGGCAGACCAGTATGGGATTGGATGTGAGTTATATATAAAGGATGACTCCTTTTCCTGATTGTATCTTGTAATTGAATTAATAGTGAAGTTAATTCTGAAGCATCAGGGATAAATTCTGCAGTCTCAATATGTAATACCACTCTTTCAGCATACGGAGAGTCAGTTACTATGTTGAGATGTTCTGAAAAATCCATTAATACCAACAGAATAGCATACAATTCCGATTTTTGAACTGAATTATAAGGACTTTGAATCACGTTACTTAAATTTTCTGATTTGTAACCTGCCTTTTCTTGTTTGTTGGCATCTGTATAAAATGTACAAACTCCAGATATGGTTTTTTCCTGTACAATTCGAGGCAAGATCCAATCAGCTCTCTTTATAAGATCAATTCTATCGCTTTGGGATATTTGCTGTTAATTTCTCCCAAAAAATTACTGCAAGCTCTTTGCCAAGGTTCATTTTCTGTCCATAATTTTTCAATGTCCTCTTTAGTTAAAGGTATGACAATTTCTGCCGGGTATATTCCTGCTAATTGATGAAGTCCCAATTTTCCTTTCAAAATCAAGTCAGAGATTTTTTCCACATAAGTTTTTAATTTTTTATTCAGTTTATTTGGTAAAAATATCCATTCTAATATAATATCTTCCCTCTGCATTAATATTCCTGTAGGAGAATGCCTAGAAGGTAAAATAACCAAAATGCAATCCAGCTTTGGATCAATACGATCCACATGCCCACCATGTACTTTCTTTTCTACCAAGGCCAATTCTTTCTCAGCTTCAGGTGATAATTCTCTTGGACTATTTAAGTCCTTGTCACCTTCTAAGGTTTTGAACAAATTATTCTGTTCATCATTTTTTTACCCCAACAATAGTTTGTAGATGAGAAATGTGTCCAAATAATCTTTGAAAGTCATTAAGTGTCTGTAGTTGATCTCTCCTAATTTGCACCTTTTGGGGTCTAATTTTTTGTAGCTCTATTTTATATCCTAAATAATTAATAGATTCTCCTCTTTGTATCTTTTCAGGAGCAATTTGTAATCCCCAGCAAGGCAAAATTTTCTTTACTTCTTCAAACATTTTTTCTAAAGTATCTGCATTTGAGTCAGCTAGTAAAAATATAATCCATATAATAATAAATTATACATTTAGGAATTTTTTATGTATTACTTCCAATGGCTGTTGTACAAAATATTGGCACAGAGTTGGGCTACTCAACATTCCCTGTGGGAGGACTCTCCATTGAAATCTTTTAACCAGTTGAGAATTATTATATGTAGGCACTGTGAAAGCAAATCTTTCTCTGTCTTTTTCTTGTAAGGGTATTGAAAAGAAACAGTCTTTTAAATCAATAACTATGAGAGGCCATCCTTTTGGTAACAGAGTAGGCAAAGGAATTCCAGATTGTAGAGAGCCCATTGGCTGAATTACTTTGTTAATTGCTCTAAGGTCTGTTACCATTCTCCATTACCAGATTTCTTTTTAATAACAAATACAGGAGAATTCCAAGGGCTGGTTGATTCTTTAATATGCTGAGCATTTAAGTGTTCTTCTACCAGCTCTTCTAAAGCCTGGAGTTTCTCTGTTGTTAAAGGCCATTGCTGAACCCATACAGGCTTGTCTGTTAACCATTTTAAAGGTAGAGCTGTTGGTGTCTTTGGGAGTTCATCAGTTGCTGTGCCCTGTTCTTGTATAATATGGATGACTGGTGACCACTCATCAGAATAATATCTTCTAATATTTCTCTCAGAAACATGTGCTAGTTTATAATTTGTTTCTGAGGTTGGAGGGATGTTAATCTGAGTATTCCATTGTTGCAACAGATCTCGACCCCTCAGGTTCATAACTGTGTTAGCCACATATGTTTTTAATTTTCCTCTCTGTCCTTCTGGACCTATACATTCAAGCCACCTTGCACTCTGTTTCAGTTGAGATAATGTTCCAATTCGTAACAGTTGAACGTTTACCTCCTGAAGAGGCCAAGTTGGATGCCAAAATTCTGGTGCAATTATGGTAATGTCCGCACCTGTGTCTACCAGACTAGACAACAAAACACCATTTATTCTTATTGTTAATTTTGGTCTTTGTTCATTTATAGAAGTTTGCCAAAAATTTTTCTTTATGTTTTCTCCTTAATTTTCTATTCTCTCTGTTTCATCATCCCCAGCAACATGATTTATTCCAATAGGCATTTGGTTATTTAATTGCTCTGAGTAGGGGTTTCCTCTATGACTACAGGAAAGGTCTTAACTCATTCACTGTGGGGGCCTGCCTGAGGCTCCTCTGGGAGTTTCCCAAAGACTGAGGCAAAGTATTACCTTGTCTGTCCCTTGTTGATCTACATTCATTGGTCCAGTGTTTTCCCTTACGACACCTTCTGCATACTCCAGAAGGAAGGGTCATTCTGTTGCCATTGTTCCTTGAAGAAACATTGTTTCTAGGAATGACCTGTTTACAGTCCCTTTTCACATGTCTTTGCTTTCCACATCCAAAACATCTAACATTCCTCAAACCTTTTGAAATTGCTTCCCCTACCCACATATCATCTTGGTCATGAGACTCAACATTAACCATGTCTCTAATCCAATCTTCCAAGGGTGCAGATCTTGCCTTTAACAGCCTGATTATTCTCTTGCATGCTGCATTTGTGTTCTCAAAAGCCAAAGATTCAATTATTATCTGACTAGCTTCTGAATTTGGGACTTTACTGCTGAAGCCAGTCTTTGTAAGAGATCTGTGAAAGATTCTTTTGGGCCTTGTATAACCTTTGTAAATGACTCAGTTTTCTTTCCTGTTTCCTCAACTCTGTCCCATGTATTCAAGGCTGCCATTCAACATAGAATTAAGGTTTGGATATCTTATTAACATTGTGTTTGTACTGCAGCATATTGGCCTTCTCCAACAAGCTGATCCTGGCAGACTTGTATTCCTTTATCCCTCGATTGTTTTTCTATCTTTTTGGCCTCCTCCTTGAACCACAATTGCCACTGGAGCTGTTGTCCTGGTTCCAGAACAGCATGTGCCAGCTCCCACCAGTCCTGTGGTAGAATCCTATTATAAGTTGACCAGGTGTTTAACATTTGCTTTACATATGGGGAATGCATGCCGTAAGATACTATTGCCTCCTTAAACCTTTGTAAATCTAATATTTCAAATATTTTGTGTATTCACTTGATCAGGTAACTGCTGTACGGTTACCAGATAAATTAAGGGTGATTGTGTGAAAACAGGCTTTCTTTCTGTAACCTTATGATCCAATCTTGAAACAACTTCACTGTTAATTTCTTCTGTCTGAATTTAAATTTCTCTATAATTCATTTTAACAGGTTTAACAGGTTTTTCTAAAACTTTTAACCTGGCACTTAAATTGTCTATCTTTTTAAATAGTAATATAAGGATAAGAAAACTAATAAAGTGCATAATTTGATCAACATTAATCTTCTCATATAGTTGTTCCATTGTCAGACTGCCTAAAATTTCAAACAAAGCCCAATTTTCTTCCAATGTACACATAAAAGCCATTTTCTTAATGTGGAAAAAAATTTCTCTTTTAAATAGTTTCCTTTAAAATATCTGATATCTTAATTGACTTACCAAGTCTGCATAGAACAGTAGAAATCCAAGGGAATTTCAAAACAGCTACGTAGTGTCCGAGGTGTGAATCCAAAGAGAGAGAGAGAGAGAGAGAGAGAGAGAGAGAGAGAGAGAGAGAGAGAGAGAGAGAAAGTGTAGCCACAATTTCTGGCTGAAAGCTTAAATCCAGCCACGTGTTCCCACTTGAGTCCAGTTGAGCCTGGGCTCCGGCTTCCCTAAGCTCCGACCACGTGCGTTGGCGTTTCAGCAGAGAGCAGCCTATCTGCAGTTGCGTGGAGCTACTGCAATTAGCGGTAGTTCCAGCAGGCCTGAGTCCTAAGCCGAGCTAGGGAGCCTCTGCCCAGGAGGGATACCAGACCCACCACTGAGCCAAGCGGTTTTTAATGAATTCTTGTCATGTGGGCGCCAAATGTAGATGTAACCATCTTATTAAATAAGAAACACAGAGCCAATGCAAAGATGAAAGCCCAAGAGGTCAGAGCGATAGCTAAGAGCTAAAAACATTACCCTTCACTGCTGCTGTCCTACCTCTCTGTAAGAGACCTACTTCCTGTGTGTTTGTCTTTTTATAGACTTTCTATTCTGCCTTCTCATTGGCTGTAAACCCAACCACATGACCTCCTCATCACTGCCTGTCTGTACAGACCTCCAGGTCTTCCATGGTTGGTATTGAGATTAAAGGCGTGTGTCTCCATGCTGGCTGTATCCCTGAACACACAGAGATCCGCCTACCTCTGCCTCCCAAGAGCTGGGATTAAAGTTGTGCACCACCACCGCCCAGTTTCTGCTATGGCTTGCTATTAGTTCTGACCCCCAGGCAACTTTATTTATTAACATACAAATAAAATCACATTTCAGTACAATTAATATATCACCATATTGCATTTCCACTGTTCAGTCCAATAGTGATCACGTAGTTCAGTTCAGTAGTGATCATGTAGTTCAGTTTAGTAGTGATCATGTAGTTCAGTCCAGTAGTGATCATGTAGTCCAGTAGTGATCATGTAGTTCAGTCCAGTAGTGATCATGTAGTCCAGTAGTGATCATGTAGTTCAGTAGTGATCATGTAGTTCAGTTTAGTAGTGATCATGTAGTTCAGTCCAGTAGTGATCATGTAGTTCAGTTTAGTAGTGATCATGTAGTTCAGTTCAGTAGTGATCATGTAGTCCAGTAGTAATCATGTAGTTCAGTAGTGATCATATAGTTCAATTCAGTAGTGATCATTGTAGTTCAGTCCAGTA
Source organism: Peromyscus leucopus (assembly GCF_004664715.2). Lineage (NCBI taxonomy): Eukaryota > Metazoa > Chordata > Mammalia > Rodentia > Cricetidae > Peromyscus > Peromyscus leucopus. The sequence continues at coordinate 171,382,161 of NC_051063.1, read as the reverse complement.
GTGATCATGTAATTCAGTATTGATCATGTAGTTCAGTCCAGTAGTGATCATGTAGCTCAGCAGTGATCATGCTGTTGGCAGCAGGTCTCCAGACCACACTGACACTCTAACATTTGAGAACAACTCCAAGGACTGAGACTGTAGAGTGCTCATCTCACATGCATGAAGTACCAGTTTGGTCCCCAGCACTGTATAAACCAGGTGTTGGGGTGCACACCTGCAATCCCAGAATATCAGAGGTGGAGGCAGGAGGATCAAAAGTTCCAGGCTATCTTCTCTGGCTACACTGTGAGTTCAAGACCAGCCTAGGCTACATGAGGCCCCTTTTATAAACAACAATTCCAAGCCAGGTGAGGTACAAAGCTCTAATTGTAGCACCTCAGAGACAGAAGCAGAGGGACCCCCCAAAATTGAGGCTGTACCTACCTGGGGACACACTGGCATAGATAATGAATAGGTTTTCTCAGAAGCAATCATATATTTCCACCATAGAGCTGGGACAAGGGTAAGTGACATCAAAAACACTGGAAATTGGGAATGTCCAAAGACAAATAGTGGTTGTGGAATATTTACTTTAAAATTCAGTCTAATAGTAAATGCACATAATTTTTAATAATGTCTGTGTTTAGAAATTAGGTTGACTCTTTTCTGAAAATTTAAACATTTGCTCTCCTGAGTTAGTTAGCTCCAATAACCACTACCAACATCCCAGAGAGAAGAAACTAGACAAAACAGGATTTAAGGGGTGTACTTCTCTCTGAATCCTAAAGACCCCATCACACCTGTCTTATAACCAGGACCTAAAAGTTTTTAGCCCTCTTTCTTCCCCATTCCCTCCACAAATCACATACCTATCTTAAGTGTACTGAATCCTAAGATGCTAAAGTCTTACTGACGATTAAGACCACTGAGCAATGTAATTGAAATATTTTGTTTCTTTTATTATGTTTAAGTTTCAAAAAGATATTTCTGGAGCTGGGCATTTGTGGCAAAGGTCTTTAATATCAGTACTTGTGAGGCAGAGTGTGGAGGATATCTGAGTTCAAGGCCAGCCTGGTGTACGGAGTGAGTTCCAGGACAGGAATAGAAACCCTGTCTGGAAAACACACACACACACACACACACACACACACACACACACACACACACACACACTGAATGAACAGAAAAGGCATTTTTGGAGTCTGGAGAGCTGACTCAGTGGGAAAAGTACTTGTATGCAAGCATGGGGACCTGAGTTCCAATCCCTAGTACCCAGGTTAAAGCCAGGCACAGCAACACATAATAGTAACTGCAGCACCGGGGGACATAACAGCTGGATCCCAGGCATTCATTGCCTATTCACAGGTACAGTAAGAAGCCTTTCTCAAAAACTTTATTTGGACCCTGAGAGAGGAAAGCATTCAACACAGACATCTGACCTCCTGTACTCACATACACGAAAAACTCATCCCTGGAGATCCTAAAGGGGCATAATATTACTCCTAGGTATTGTATCTGAGTTACCATTTCTTGGTATTTGCAGCATCTGACTGGAGTGTCATTTTAGTCATGGCTTGTTCTACATCTATTGACAAACTGAGAGCTTCACTGACCCCTTCCCTTGTTGTGACATTTTCTGTATTTAAAAAAATTTTTTTAATAGAGCCTGGAGCTATGGCTCACTGGTTAAGAGCACTAGCTGCCAGAGGACCCATGTTTGATTCCAACACCCACAGAGTAGCTCACAACTGCTCTAACTCCAGTTCCAGGAGATCTGATGGCATCTTCTGGACTCTGCATGTACTAGACACACAAGTGGTGCACAAACACACACATGCAAGCAAACACTCATACATACAACAAAAGAAAAATAAATATTCACTCACAACACCATCGACATTTTCACTTATATGATAACACAAAATACTGTCACAAGGTCAATGCTTTGTACTTTGCAGGCAAGGAGCCAGCAGCTGTGTGAAACAGCATGATCTCCCCTGAACCCCATGTGATGCATCTGTACCAAAGTCCGCTTGCTCTGGAGACTCCTTCCTGGCCACCATGATCACTGTGCCCTTCATGACAGCAGTGTGTCCATCAACTGATGAAGAAGCATGCAGTGTGCAGTGCAGTACTAAGTGGCCATTATGAACAAAATCCTGCCCTTCTCAGGACCCTGTGTAAAGCAGAGTCAGCAGAGTCAGGAAGACAAAGGGCACAGGTGTCCTCCCTGTGTGGAATTTAGGCAGAAGGGACATGAAAGTAGAGGACTGAGGGAAGGTGGAAGGGAACAGAAGTCATAAACCTGAACGAGGGCCTCCGGGCTGGAGCTCAGCTGAAACAGTGTTACCTAGCATGCTCCCATCCCCAGTGCCACATAAATGGTGGCGCCCACCAGGAACCCAGGACTCAGGAAGAGGGGTCAGAGGGATCCAAAGTTCAAGGTCACTTTCAGCTACACAGAGGGTTCAAGGCTATCCTGGGCTAGAAGACTGCCTCAAAAGAACAATATTTGAACAACATAAATCATGTGCACTTATTAAAAGATTACAATGAAACCCATTACTTTGTTTTAATTACTTAATATACAGTAGATTAAGAAGAGGAGGAGGAGGAAGAAAAGAGGAAGGAATAAGGAGAAGGAGAGGGAAGAGGGAGAGGGAGAATAAATAATAATGATAATAATAATAAATAATAATAATAATAATAATAATAATAATAATAATAATAATAACTGGGGGCCATCAAGATGATTCAGGGGGTAAAGATACCTGCCACCAAAACTAACAGCCTGAGTTTGATTCCCAGGACCCACGTGCTGGAAGTAGAAAGTTAACAACCTCTGAGTTTCAGGCGTGTGCCTTGACACACACATGGAGACCCATGCACACCAAATAAATTAAAATATTTTCAAAGGACTTAAATCTATGCATAATCAGTCTGAGCATTCATCTGGTTCACAGTCCTGACTGGAACACATGGATTCGTTCGATGTTGAGGCAACCTGTGCTGAATGTGGTTGCTAAATATTGCGTGCAATATTTAGAGGCATCTTAAGTGACAGGGAAGAGGACCATCCTCTACTCAGCCTTCAAGGACTGGATTAGAAGTTGAAGCTTCCATTGGTGCCATCTGTAGATGTAAATGGTCTTATTAAATAAGAAACAGAGCCAAATGCAGAGTTAAAACTCAAGAGGTCAGAGCACTAGCCGTCCTTCCCCTGGGAAAGAGACCTACTTCCTGTGTGTCTGTCTTTTTATTGTCTTTCTGTTCTGCCTTCTCATTGGTTGTAAACCCAACCACATGACCTCCTCATCACTGCCTGTCTATACAGACCTCCAGGTCTTCTATGGTTGGTATTGAGATTAAAGACAAGTGTCTCGGGCTGGAGAGATGGCTCAGAGGTTAAGAGCACAGACTGCTCTCCCAGAGGTCCTGAGTTCAATTCCCAGCACCCACATGGTGGCTCACAACCATCTGTAATGAGACCTGGCACCCTCTTCCATATACATAATAAATAAATAATTCTAAAAAAAAAAAAAAAAAGACAAGTGTCTCCATGCTGGTGGTGTCCTTGAACACAGAGATCTGCCTGTCATGTGATGGGGATTAAGGGCATGTGCTACTACTGCCAGATTTCTGCTATGGCTTACTATTAGCTCTGACCCCCAGGCAACTTTATTTATTAACATATAAATAAAATCACATTTCAGCACAAATAAAATATCACCATAGCCATCTTAACCCCATAGCAATTATTTAATTAAAAGAAACAGAAAGCTATTTTATAAAGGAGGGACCTGACTGTTCAAACTCTCATAATGTATGAACAAGAATTTTCACAAACATCAATGGGAAGCATATCCTCCTTCATGAGATTTCTGGACAGGAGATTTGAAGAGGCTCCTAGTGTGGAATCTACACAAATACCTTGAGTCAGAGGTCACTGTGGGTGATCTGGGTAGGAGGAAAATTCAGATCTCCTCTTACAAACCCTACTTTGAAACCAAATATTCAATCTTGCATAGGCCCATTAATTCTGTGGGCCCTGTGAGCTGGCTGAGATCTCTGAGGGTGAAGGAATCTCATCTGGTCCCCTCCACTGTTTATCCACAGAGCAGGTGACTCCACCCTCCATCCAAATCACTGACACCACAGTGAAAGAAATGGACTCTGTGTTTGTTCCTGTTTTGCCTTTCAAAACACATGAAGATCTCTATCAGTTGGCTCTTCAATGGCAGTTTTGGGCTTTCAAACAGGATGAAGCTGTCCCAGAACCACAGCACCCTCAGCATAGACCCTGTCAGGAGGCAGGATTCGGGAGACTATCAGTGTGAGGTCTCCAATCGAGTCAGTTCCAAGAGGAGTGATCCCACCATCTGGACATAATATGTGAGTGATCTCTCCTCAATCTTGCTCCATAGTGTTGGGGGTGGGGGCAATTTCTTTATCAACAGTGTGAAGAACAGGTAAAAGTCACAAGAAGAAAAACATGGCTCAAGATATAAATAAGCAGCTTGGTGATGGATGCATGTTAATTTCATGATAAAACACCAAGCAAGTTGAGCACAGTGCTGCATGCCTTTAACCCCAGCACACCAGAGGCAGAGACAGAAAAATCTCTATGAGTCTCAACCACACTAGTCTTTGTTTATCAGAACTGGCCACTGTATTCTGAAGACTGACATTCACACCTATCAGGGTAACTCTCCAAGTCAAACTCAAACTAGGGAGAGTAAATCACAGCCTCATTACATAGGACCCTGAAAAATCTGCAAATAAACCCCAGGCTCTGGGACAATGATTTGCTTATAGGTATCTGAGCCTACCCTAGGCAGCAGGGTTTAAACCAAAATCAAAGTAGTCCTCCTCACAAAGCCCTACTACTACTGGACAGGAAGACAGAGCAGCAAGGACATCTAGAATGTGGGCTCAGGGACTGACAAGCACTTCAGAATAAACAGAGCAGGGAAAGGTCAGAAAATGAAGGCACAGAGTCCTTATAGGAGGAGGTCAGACAAGACATATCTACACTCACCAAAGATTTGGAGTGTTCAGGGATCTGAGGGTAGTGAGGGGTGAGCTGTGTAGACACCAAGAAGACAGTGTCATACAGTGGAAAGATTCAGGGGTACTGATGATGGGGGTGATGCTGCTTGCCCCAACAGGACAAACACATCAAGGCTGAGAGTTGAAAACACTCAGGTTTCCTGTTTCTACCATGCAAAGGTCCTAATATTGATAGATTTTTTTCTCTTCCCTCAGCCTCTACCACCACTGTTCAAGTCACTGTTGAAGCAGTTCCACTACACAGTGCTGAAGGGAAGAACGTTCTTCTACGTGTACACAATATGCCTGGGACAGTCCTTTCGTTCTGCTGGTACAAGGGAGAAACTGTGGTTCAGAGGAATGAAACTGCAGGATTTGTAATGTCCAAAAATATGATTGAAACAGAGCCTGCATACAGCAGCAGAGAGACGGTATACCACAACGGATCCTTCTTCTTCTAGAATGTCACTCAGAAAGATATGGGAGCCTACACGTTATTTATTGTAATGGAAAAGTGGAAAATCAAGAGTGCATCTGGGCAGTTCACTGTATACTCTAAGTAGTTCTCTGTAACCTCTGGTAGTGAATTCCACACTGTCACCCTTGGGAAAGGAGCATAAATGTTTTGCAAATGGAAATCTTTAGTAGGCAAAGTCCTTTGGAGAATTCCATCGATTTGGAAGGACCTATGGAAACAATACTGCAGTCCTCTGTGCTGATCCTAGGTAGGCCTGGGCTTCAGGCCTCTCTAGCTTTCACTATTATTATTATTATTATTATTATTATTATTATTATTATTAGTATTTTGAGACAGGATTTCTCTGTGTAGCTTTAGAGCCTGTCCTTGAACTGACTTCTAAAGAGCAGGGTGGCCTCAAACACACAGAGATCTTTCTGCCTCTGCCTCCTGAGTGCTGGGATTAAAGGTATGTGCCACCACCGCCTGGCTCTATGCTTATTTTTATGGTAACGCATAGTTTGGCTTTGTTAGTGGTGATAGTGTCTCAGTTTACTGGGGACAAAAGCTCTGATCTGTTACAGAAACCAGTATTTCTGGTTGTCTCTGGCTGCCTTTGTAGTAATTCTTGAGTGAGCAGGAGGAACTCACTAAGGTTAATGATTATTGCTTATTCAATATCAAATATATATATATATATGTGTGTGTGTGTGTGTGTGTGTGTGTGTGTGTGTGTGTGTATGTATGTGTGTATACATATATATATTCCAAAGAATTTAAGAACTTGGAAAACAGTTTCTTAAAGGAGGACATTAAGCCGGGCAGTGGTGGCGCACACCTTTAATCCCAGCACTCGGGAGGCAGAGGCAGGTGGATCTCTGTGAGTTCAAGCCAGCCTGGTCTCCAAAGCGAGTTCCAGGAAAGGCACAAAGCTACACAGACAAACCCTGTCTCGAAAACCCCAAAAAAAAAAAAAAAAAGGACATTAAAAACTTATAGGAACATATAAGGTAAAGATATACAAAATGAAATGTCAGACATTTCTGTCTCTTTCTCTCTCTTTTTTTTCCTAGACAAGGTTTCTCTGTGTAGCTTTGTGCCTTTCCTGGAACTCACTCTGTAGTCCAGGCTGGCCTCGAATTCACAAAGATCTGCCTGGCTCTGCCTTCCGAGTGCTGGGATTAAGGGCGTGCCTGGCCAGACATTTCTCTAGTGCCAGGATGTGAACATTCAGATATTTTTCCAATGTCAAAATAATAATAATACAAAAATCTAAAACTTCCAGTTCCCTTAAAAGAAAAGTACATGCAGAAATTACCAGGAAGAATAGAAATTTAGTCCCAGCAGCTAAAGATTGGTATTATTCATTATTATTTTGAGAACTCATAAAGAATAGGATTATAACTGTAGTCCACATAAAAGTGTTATATAGATTACATAAAAATTGGCATACACCTGAACATGATATCCTATGTTGTGCCCTGTCTGCAAGACCCCTGAAGGGACCACCAAAGACACAAACTCACTGAAAAGCAAAAGCAAGGTGCCCCACCTGCAGGACTACAATAGGTACTCAACCACCCTAAGGAGGGAATGTAGGGACAGGAGATACAAAGGAAAATACACCAAGTCTAGATTCTGATCAAGGTGCAACTTTATTTTTCTCCAGAAGGGTTTATATAGTTCCTGCAGGGTGGGGGGAGCAAGAAGCTGTCATCTCCATAAGGTGGGGCAAGCTCTGACTCAATGTTCTGTTGCTAGGCAACCTGACTGTAAGCTTATCTAGTTCCCTGTCTTATTTGGGGGGGGGGTCTGTATTTTTCCACTAACTAGAGATTCTGTTCTTGTCCCTGACATCTCCCCCTTCTTAGTAATAAATCTAAGGGCCAACATAAACCAGGTTTGAATGGTCTAAAAGGAGGGCTCTGAAAGAGGCTTTGCATGGAGGATTACAGAGGCCCTATCCTCTAAAGGTTGTGAAAAGGTCCGAGAGGGAATGTCTCTCCAGACTCAAGCACCACAGGTGTCCCCATAGTGCGGGAAGCAATGGACCATGCAGTTTTTTGAGGGAGCGGAAATGGGTAAGCGCAAGGCTGCTACTGCACAACCGCTATGCAACAGGGCACATAATCCAGGCTCTCGGGATTTTGGGGTACCATGGTCCCCAGCCTGTGGAGTCCCAGCTGCACTCCAATCATGCCTTGAGTGAGCCTTTTTCCCACACACAGGTGCAGCCTCCCCGGGTGAAGGGGACTGTGTGGGGCATCTCTCGTCAGGGGAAATTTCAACCCTGGAGTCCTGCATATCAAAGCCGTGGTAAAGAACCTGGATCTGCCTGGCCCAAAGGTCTGTTATTTGGCTTCAGATGAACCCGGTGAGCCAGGAAAGTGCCCATAGCCCAAAGGCAAGGACCAGGAGCAGGCCTACAACAGGTCCTAGGAGGGAGGAAAGAAGGGTCGTTAGCCAAGGGGAGTCTGAAAAACTAATTCTGGAACCACCCAAGCTCTTGTTCTCCTTTTCTTTTTCTCTTTTTCTAGTCCTTTTCTAACCTTTACCATACTATCCCTGACTACCCCGGTGTGGTCTGTAAAGAAGCAACATTTCTCTTTGAGCACAGTATAAAGGCCACCCTGTTGTAAAAAGAGGAGACCCAGGCCTCTCCTGTTCTGTAAAACTACCTCAGCTAGGGAGGAAAGGGATGACTCGAGGGCAGAAATTTCCTTTTCAAATTGGGCAATATCCTCATCTATAGACAGGTGAAGCTCAGAGTAATGTTGGTTGAACAGGACCAGAGAGGCAATTTCTGTGCCTGTTTCCGCTGCTCCGACCCCCAGAAGGACTGCTAAGGTGATGGCAGTAACAGGCTCCCGTCAAGGCAGTCATCTCAGCGTGGCTTCTCTTCCTAGAGATCTAGGAATTGATCTGAAGAATAGGTTAGTCTAGGTGAAAGGGACCTAAGTGCCCTGAGTGGCATCTATGGTGCTACCCTGTTTGCTGTGCTACCTGCCAGCCACAGGCTGTGTCAAGCTGGCCCAACATGGCTATGACCGCCTGTGACACCAAGGCCAGCAAGTCCAACAAGCCTTTCTGACACTTTGGATGAAAATTCAGCACTGCCCTTGGAAACATGACTCCTGTTGTCAGACTGGATTTGACAAGCAGTGTCCCTGCTCAGCCCAGAACGTGATTGACTATGGGACTTGTATACTGTGTGAAAGGTCTCAAACACAGTTTGCTTTAAAGTTCCCACTGTCCCCCCACAGGAACTCTGAGCAGAGTGATAACAGAGCTAAAGGGCTGGTGGGGGTTGCTGTGGGTGAGGACAATAGCCTGGATAGCTTGCTGGAGGGACAGCATTTAAAACAGAAGTTTCCTCAGGAGAGGGGCTATCTCTCCTGGGCAGACCAGGTATATTTACAGCTCTCACCAGGTGTTCTGGTAACCATCTGGGAGTAGAGCATATCTGGTCAAGAATGCAGGCCGAACCTCGTCCCCATATAAGGACCCAGTGAGGTGGCCGAGGAGCCCAATCCAGCTGACCCCTCGAGGGGTGTTTGTAATTGAGGTATTGTCACAGACAGACGAGGGTAGAGGAACCAGCTGTGCCAGGCACGTACCTTGAGGAATCATGACCATGCTGTTTACAGCAGTGGCCAGAATCTTAATTTCACCTGTGAAATCACTATCTATTATGACCTGGACCCCTCGGAGGGCCGCAGAAGCACGGCCAAGGACAAACGCGCAAACATCAGGAGGTAAGGGTCCTGTCACCCCTGTAGGGATGACCTGAGCCCCTTCAAGGGAGTTTAATACTGTTTTGGTGGCGGCACACAAGTCCAATCTGGCGCTGCCTGGAGTTGCTCTCCGGAGGGAGGAGAATGGAACTGGGGCAGGAGAATTTGTTGAGGCTGGGAAGGCAGGAGGTGAGGGGACCTCATGGCCCCAGGGAAGTTTCCTGGCACACCCGCGGAGGAAGGGGCTGACCGAGATAATTGGTTTTTGACCTGTATTCTGTAGTCCAATGACGGCCCTTGTTGCAGCTGGGGCAGAGATTGGAAGGCAGGGGCCTCACAGAGGCGGCCTCCTGAGCTGGCTGGGCTAAGGGCACGAGGCTGTGACCTTTCTGGGGTCCATTCCCTAGCGAAATGTCCGGGTTGTTTACAGAAATAACAGGTGGGGGCCCCAGGCTGTTGTGAAGACCTCAGGATGGCACCTATTGCTAATCCCATGGCATGGGCAGTGCCAACACCTGAACAGAGTCTGACATATTCAGACAGGTCCGCTCTGTTTTTATGAGGGCAGAGGACTTCCTGGCACACAGGGCTTGCATTTTCAAAGGCCAAGTGTTTAACAAAGGTGCTTTCATGTTCATCCGGCCCCAAAAGTCTCTCAGCTGCATCATTTAAGCGTGAGACAAAATCACTGAAAGATTCATCAGGGCCCTGACGAATCTTAGCTAATGAGGTGGTAGCCGAACCCTTTTGGGGCAGGCGTTTCCAGGCCCGGACCCCCGCGTTTTGAATCTGGGCCAGGAGGCCAGGAGGGAATTTTGCCTGTGCTGCATTTGTATCATAAGGGGGGTTGCCAAGGAGTTTTTTTAGTGTCCAAGTTTTTGAGGACAGCTGTTCAATATTTTTTTGAGCAACTTCTCAACAACTTTCTGTAAATTCTGTTTTCCAGAGGACAAAGTCACCCCCAGAAAGAGCTGTATGGGCAAGAAAATACCAGTCATTAGGAGTCAACCAATGTTCGCTCTGGTTTTCCACCAAGGCTAATGTAAAAGGGGCCGTAGGACCATACTGAGCACAGGCAGATTTCAGCTTTTCAACAAGGTGGAAATTTAATTTGTGATAAGTCTGTCCTGGCAGGGGATCCTCAGAAGACAGCTCTGGCTCCTCCTCCTCTTCCCCCTCCTCATTTTGATCTTCCAAACCCCCTGAGGGGCCGCTCTGTGCAGCCACCTCAGTGAGTCCCCAGAGGTCTGTCTCCGGGTAACAGGAAATGCCAGGACAGGCTGAGGCTTACTTTTTGATTTATTAGATTTTTGAGATGGTTTTACCGGGCCGGAAGCCACCACTTCAAGAGCAAGATCTTTAAGTTCTTTGTCAAGAGTTTTCAATTCCCTTAAAAGCTCAACATGTTCCCTGCAAGCCTGGAGGGCCCATCGCAGCGAGCCAAGATCTGGGACAGGGGGAGCCAACTCATCAAGAACAGACCCGCAAAAGTGGGAAGGCAGAGAAACATAGGGAGGGGGCATTGCGGAAGGGGGAACCGCCGGAGATTTTTGAGGTGGTATAAAAGGGCCCAAAGACTCCTGTTTTAAGGGGAGATTTTTGCAGGGGGGCCAATTTTAACCAGTTGTTTGTCAAACTTTATGGACTACCTCTGGCATTGGGGCATTCTATGGTTAATCAATTGCTACCAGACAGTCCTTCAAACATCCTGACTTTGTACTTTGACCATCTCTGGAATGGGGAATTCTATGGTTATTCAGTTGCTACCAGATGGCTCTTCAGACATCCTGACTTTGTCCTGTGGCCTATGTCAGCAGCTCTGATAATTTTGAAACTCAGGCCTGTTTTAAGCTGGGGTGAGGGTCTTGCTTGAAATGGGGTGCTTTGGTTCTTCATTTCTCCCTTCTCATGTCCCTAATGGAACCCAATCATGGGTTCCTAATGGCCAGCTTGTGGGTGTCCCTTGTCTCTGCGGGCATATACCATGAGCTAAATTGTACCCAGCCTCTGTCTTATGTATTGGAGCAGCTGGTTGAGGATATGGGGCTTGAGTGTTAGTACCAGGAGCAAGACTGACTGTTAATGGGCCTATTAGGGTGGAAATTGAAGTAGTTAGTAATGGCCATTTTGCCTCTATTTCAGGGAATTTTCTTTTAGCCCAGCATTTCAGCCTTATCTGAACAGGGAACTTGGGATGATGTATTCTCTTCTGGAACTGTGTCGAGCTGGCATTGGGGCATCATTGTCAAGGCCCCCAAAAGGCTGAAAGGCTAGTCAAAGATTGGGCAATGAGGCATTTGTCAGAAGCATGTGGCTCTCTGACACTGTAGAGACAGGGAACAATCACATTGGCTGGGCTAGTCCACATCAGCTTTTAGCAAGTCCAGAGCTCACAGTTGTCTGGAGCAGTGGAGTCAGCAACTGAAGCTTAGAGGTGTCTGCCAGCCAAGTGGAAATCTATTGAGACAAACTTAAACTAGGAACAGATGTTAAAATTTATGAACTTATTTGGAACTCTTAGGTCCATACCCTTAGTAATGGGGAAAAGCAGGAGTCCCAAGACCAGGAGAGAGGAAAAATACCATCCTTAGGAATACTTATCTGGGGCCCTTCCAACCTCTGTGAAGTGGATCTAGGTTTTATGACTCTTTTAATCCTCTGAGGTCTACTTATAAAATGACATAAAAGCTTTAGATACATTAGTATTACCAATTTGTACTGAAAATTATATTGTAGACAAAGCAGGTAATGGATATCTGTAAAACAGCAGAAGTGGTCTCATACCTTTGAGTCCAAACAAGATTGGGTTAAAAGCTTGCATATTTTTCTTCTGTCCAGAGAGCCAGGTATAAATTGGACAGAGATTTTTGACCTGATGAGAAGCACTTTTAGGTTTATATTTAGACATATTTAGATGATGTCTAAAATAAATCTAAAATGCTGAGCTTGTGGCTGAACAGTAAGTAGTCATTGCTTTACCAGCTTATCAGAACTCTATTAAATGTTAATAGAGTTATATCATAAAACAGGAGAGCAATCTGAAACATTTTTTTATCTTAAATTATTTTTTGAGATCTTTAAAGCTTAGAAGCTTTCTATCTTTATGACTCAAAATTTTATATCTTTTTTTTTTTGTTTTTTTGAGACAGGGTTTCTCTGTGTAGCTTTGCCCCTTTTCCTGGAACTCACTTGGTAGTTCAGGCTGGCCTCGAACTCACAGAGATCCACCTGGCTCTGCCTCCCAAGTGCTGGGATTAAAGGCATGCACCACCACCACCGCCCGGCCAAAATTTTATATCTTTAAGATATAAAATTTTATATCTTAGAACATTTTTTTTTTTTAAAGAATTAACAAGCTGGCTATAGCCTTGCAGAAGGATCTGGTTGTCTGATGCTGCGAAGCTGACAAAGTTGTAGCTAACCTAGCTGTCAGTACTATCAGAAATCTGAGAAGGATAAATTATCTGAGTGTAGACCAAGCGGCTTTTAATTTTATAAATGTCAGGGACCAGTCCATACCCAGGTCTCCACAGCATTGGAGGCACCAGTCAGAACAGCATCAATCTTCTGCCATCAGGCCCACAAGGCAGAGGATTTTTCCTGTGGAATAGGGACACAGAAGACTGATCTTGATTTGTCTAGGCAAAAGGGTGCAATCAATTCCAGTGTCCTGCTGCTTGTCCACAGTCTGGGTTGGGTCCTGGCTGCAGGTGTTGCATTGGGGCATCTTGTCCTGTGGTCAGTGTTGCCATAATACAGGCAGAGTTATTGTGGTGCCTCATATGTAATCTTCTTTGGAGACCTTGGGTCATTGCTAGGATCTGGAAGTCTGTCTGATATAATAAGCTTTTAGATCAACATTTAAATGCCGTATTCTACAATCTCTGAAGTATGAGGGCTGTCCAGGTATATCCAAGTAGACAAACTTTGTTTCTAGTTACTTGTTTCAAGCTCAACCCTGAAAACACATGCAAGGGACTGAGTAAAGTTATCCCTGTAATATTACATCAGTACTTATTTACCCTGACTACAATTAAAATAACTTGATTATTTATGACTGATTATTTACTTATGTTCCCTAACAGTCTACAATAAGTAGCCTCAAAAACAATGATTTTAAATTGAAGCTCTTTTAGCATCAAATATGGGTTCAGTAAAGAAACCAAAATAAAACATCAATATGAAATATATATATGAATCAGTTTATCCAAATAGCTTAAGCTTAACAAACTTAGCAAATATAAGGAGGTTAGATAACATTCTATGTACCTTGGGCAAGGAGAAACATTTTCCAAGTCACTGGTTCTCAACTTTTTAAATGTTATTTTATAACTGCAATTTTGCCATTGTTGAATCTCAATGTAAATGTCTGACATACAGGTAGTCCTAGGCCACCCCTGTAAAAAAATTTTTTTCGATTCCCAAAGGGTGAAAACTCATGGAGTCAGAAGCTATTTCAAGCCCTTTGTCAGACTTCCCAGGTCATTGCCTTGTTGCATCACAAGAAATGAACATACCAGTTTCTGGTTAGCATTTGGAGCTTATGGCTGTGATCCTAATTTTTAGCCTTTTATTTTAAGTCCAAACATTAACAATATAGAGCATTTTATAAGCTAAAAATGTCTCATAGTCTTATAAATTTAAATATTTTAAAAACTGTTCTTAGAAAGATTAAGATCTCTCAAATGTCTTCTGTAATATCAACAATAAAGTACCTTCTTTTACTTTAAGGGGGAGAAAACATGGCATCACCACAATCTGTATAAAGTAAAACCAAGCTCCAAAGTGCAAACAATCCCAAAGTTCAATATCTGGGATTCATTTATAATCCTTTGGTTCTTTTACTTAGAGGCTTGGATGATTTCTTTGACCCTACCCTTGGCAGCATGTACATAGCCTGCCTGTTCCATTTTATTATGGCTGGTGCTTCCAGTGATCATCACCTGACACTTCTAAAACTGCTAAGGTCCATCATTGTAACTAGAATCTCTTTGGAACTCTAGTCCTGCCATACATTTGCAAACCTCAGCTATTTCTTATGATTTTTTTATGTCTTTAAAACCATTATCATCTTATTACATGAGTATATCTTAAATTACAAAATTTAGCTGCCAGAGCAATGTATATTCCTGTATATAAAAGCATTGAGATGCAGCTTTAATATTTATCAAATATCTTATTTATTAAATATATGTTGACATCTATTTAAATGTTTTAGAAGCTTGCTGTTGAACACTTGGTAAAGACATAAGTACTCAGGTGTTAACCTGAGTAGATCTTTATAACCTTAGTAAAAGATGGCTGCCAGTCATGTGACTGCCCATGAGGTCACCAGCCAAGATGGAGGAAAGCCACTCGGTTGCTGTTTAAAGCATGTTTTTCTAAACAATAATTACTTGCACACATATACATAGTTGGATCCAAGTTACATACAAATACATACAGTTAAAGCTTGCTTACGTTTACATACATAGTTAAATCCAAGTCACATACCTGTTTACCTACACACACACATAAGCAGTTTGCAGTATCATCAGCTATTTTTAAAGTGAAAACTGACAAGAATTAACTTTTAAGTTTGGCATTTGCAGGTATAAGAAACTGTAACAAATATAGTTTACATCAAATCCCCTCTGACTTTTTGTAACTTTTTATGTACCCTAAATCCATTCCTTTGATCCCTCAGACATTTACTCCAAAAAAATTTCACTTTTTTAAAACATAAACTCTTATCAAAATCTTTTGTGATTTTCCTCAGTAGTCTAGAATACATTGTAAAGCTACAATATTTTAAACAAGAACAGAAATACATACATACATACATATACCGTAACAAGAATAACTCTTAAATTTACATCAGCACTGTACCACAGACAAGAAACTGTTGGTTAGCCTTATAACACAGTCAAGGTAACTTAGCAAGCAGTGACATTTTATTCTTGGAGCCAGACCTTCATCAAGTTTTAACCCCAGGGCAGGTCTTGGGAGCTCCACCCAACAGCATGGGAGAGGGAGAGGGTGGGGAAGGCACGCACCATGGGGACAAAAGATTGCTGTTAACCTCAGAGTGGCAGACTGGAAGGGACTCCCTGTCCCTGGCTGTGCCCACAGACCTCTAGGCCACTCCTCAGCTGTGACCCTGGAGTGGTAGTTAGTTCTCCACCAGCCCCTGGTTCTGGCACACTTTGAGCTTCTGGGGGAGGTGGGGCTGCTGGCTCCAGCCAGCTCTGCCCTGTGGTTCTCTGCACAGGGGCCCAGCCTGTACCTGCTGGCCATGTCAGGGCCCCACAGTGCTCACATCCTGCCCTAGCATCCAGCCATGCCTAGTCCCCACGCAGCCTCTGAGTCTGGGCCCTGTGGTGCTTACAGCCCTCCTAGCCCACTCAGCCGTGCCCTGGCCTGCACAGCTGCAGCTGTTGCCTGCCCAACTCGTTGCTGGGAGTTCCTGCCCACTGCCTGAACTCTGGTCACAGAGCAAGAAAGCAACAAAAGGGACCTCTGTCTCTTTTGCTGGCCATCCAGCCCACAACGTAATGTACCATCCAGTCACAATGCAAACACAAGCTCAGACATAAAACACATATACAGATAGTCATATTTTACACATTTATGCATTCATATAGGTAGGATATTCCAACAGAAAGACAAACAAAAAATTTTTACAACATAAGACAAGACAACAAAACAGCTCTCCTTGCACCTGCAGACAAAATCCCCTTGTGTCATGGTCTGCAGTGTGTTAGCAAAGGAATGATGAACAGAAATATAACAAATTACATTGAGGAACAAGACAGTCAGACAAAAAGGAAGAACAAGGGCCCTTTACCGAATTCTGAGGACAGATGGTCCAGGTAGACTGGGCGTCAGGAGAGGGAGCCTCGATTATGCCAAAGACCTACAGATGGGACTGGGACACGTCTACAGAGTCTCTCCATCCCCAGATACAGACAGGATCCTTGCAGGTCCCTGACAAAGTGCCCTCAAACTTAAGACCTTTGTCCAGATGAGGAGAGGGGATATCTCCCGACTCCTCCAGGTTACAGATGGGATCCTCGGGGGGTCCCTGGCAAAGTAGCCTCACAGTCGAGACCTTTGCCCAGACGAGGAGAGGGGATGTCTCCCAACTCCTCTGGGTTCAGTTTTACGTTGCGTTCACCAAAGCAGAGCCTCTCAGATTCAGACAGCTGCTGGCAGCAATCAGAAAGGAGAAACAGAAAACAGAAACAACAAACAAGCAAGACAGACAGATTCACCCGACTGGCCAGTGTAAACCTTCAGGGTTCAGGGTCCCTGGGGTCCCCCCAAATCCCAGATGGGCCCCCAAATGTTGTGCCCTGGGCACAAGACCCCCGAGGAGATCACCAGAGACGCAAACTCACTGAAATACAAAAGCAAAGTTTATTCCAATTCAAACCGTGGCAGCGGCCTCGGTTGATCACTCTGACACAGCAGAGGCTAGAGGGCGTGCCCGACTCTCTGCAAGCTCAGTTTTTAAAGACAAAATCCACAAGGTTACATCATTTAGGGGTACTAGTTTGGGTACAGTTCTGTTTGGCTCAAGTTTTAGGGGCTTTTCAGAATTTCTGTGTTATCTTACTTTGTAGTTTTAACTAGTTGTTTGTCAAACTTTATAGACTACCTCTGGCATTTGGGGCATTATATGGTTAATCAATTGCTACCAGACAGTCCTTCAAACATCCTGACTTTGTACTATGACCATCTCTGGCATTGGGGAATTCTATGTTTATTCAGTTGCTACCAGATGGCTCTTCAGACATCCTGACTTTGTCCTGTGTCAGCAGCTCTGAGAATTTTTAGCTCAGGCCTGTTTCAAGCTGGGGTGAGGGTCTTGCTTGAAATGGGGGTGCTTTGGTTTTTCATCCTAGGCATGACAATACACTCAGCTGATTACAAAAATATAAAAGTATCACACTCAGTTGATTACAAAAATATAAAAGTATCGTGTTGTTAAGAATGATTCACAGGGCTTAAGTCTCTTACTTTGTAACCACATTTGCTGCTGGCTCTGGCACAGTATGAAGAAGATGTGCCTGGCTAGATATAATCATTTGGCTTGCACTATAATGATATGTGGTAAAGATCAATGATGTCAAGTAAGTGGGATGAAGAAAAGAAACTAAAAAAAAAAGTTAATGATTCTTGGAAAATTATTAATGAGGAATGATTAGAAACTGCTCATGCTTGAATGCATTAGAACTTGTATAACAAAGATGGCGTGAGCTAGTCAGGACCATCACTTTGATAGGCAACCGGTGTCCTACTCTTCATTCTTCACCAACTTCACACATCCTTCCTGTGGCACAGAACCCTGCTGGACCTGGACTCCAGCACTCTGGGTCATAAGTGGAGCTAATGCTACTTCACACATAGGATTGTCAGTCTATGTGTGATGACTCTGGGTTATGGTCCCTACATTGATGTTCAAGCATACACACATTAATGTGTGGGAAAACTGCAATACCTCAAAATGCCTCACTTGAATCCACCCTCAGAGAAGAGGGGGTGAGGTAACTGAGCCCAAGCACATCAGACTCTGGCCAGGCTCTTAGATACTCATCATGAACATGGCCTTGAGGAAGACCCTTCAGGACTCTGGCAGGGCCTGGCTGAGGAAACCGTGAGAGTCTCACAGAGAGATGAGCACCCAAGCTTTGCTCCAGATCTCTGGTCCCAGACTGGACCAGGAATCCAAAAAGCTTGTAGACTGGGTTGGAATTTGATCTCCTGTTGGAGCTGACAGGGGACAATGATGGATTGTAGACTGGGAGGATGCTGACAGTCAGCCTCTGAGAACCATGTCTGAGGTAGGTCACCTGGGCATCTCCTCCTGAGACTCAGTGTGCTCAGCATAGGTGGAGAGGTAGGAAAGGCAATCATCCAGCTCTTCGGATGGTCTTCTGAGACCTCCCTGGAAGGTCAAGAGCCCTAAAGGGATAGAAGAAAAAGTGTACAAATGGCAGCTCCTTGCCTCTCATGGTCCCGCCCAGGGGTTATTTCCTGCAGGCAAATAGTAACAGACACTGCTTGGTGGAAGGTCAGGTCATTGTTCACATTTAAGGTTAATTTGCAGGGATGGCAATAATCATTTACCACGTGTCCTATTATAGGGAAACTGAGACAGGAAACACAGTCACTGAGTCAGGGTCATACTGGCCATCAGTGGCACAAGCTATCTGCCCACAACCCCATCTCCAGCCTCCCCACCATGGTGACTTTGCCAAGTGATCTCCAGTCTTCTAGATCATTTCATAGACTCAGGTTTCTTATAGGGTTCCTGGATTCATATCAATCACTATCAAACACTTGACAAGAATGGCCTACAAATTATTTAATGGAAAAGAAACAGAAGGCTATTTTTATAATGGAGGTACCTGACCACACTTACAGAAAGTGTGAGTAAAAATTCACACAAAAATCAATGGGAAATACACTCCCATCCCCATTGCATTTCTGGACACATGGGCCAAAGAGGAGCACAGTGTGGTATCTACACAAATACCCTTGAAAGACCCTAACCCTTAAGGCTTACACCCCCAAGCCCCAGGAAATGAGAAACTAAAAATCTAGTTCTAAGGGCAACCTGACTCAGCCATTGTTCAACCACCCCTGTAACAATGTAACAATGTAGAAAGATTTCTGTTAAGAGATGTGCTCAACTGTGACTGGGATAGTTGCAGGTGTTCCAGGAAGGACCACTGTGACCTGTGTGTAAACTCCACTCCCACCCTGATACCCGCCTTGAGGTTTCAGGAAGAATGTACATGTGGATGTGACTGTACCCACTCTGTGATCAGACCATGATCTTGTGAAATGAAATTGTATGGGAATTGTAATTTTATGGCTTTTGTGGTTTTTCCTTTAAAAGCCCCCATGTGGCTGCAGTAAGATGCGACTCTTGCTCTCTGGAGCTGAGTTTGCCTGACTGTACAGCCTCAACAAACCTCTTGGTGTTGCATCAACTGGACTGGAGTCTGGGTTCTTGGGGTGCCCACTTGAGACCCTAGATTTTTGGGGTCTAACGCCCTGAGTCAGAGGTCACAGTGGGTGATCTGGGTAGGAGGAAGACTCAGCTCTCCCCTTACAGACTGTATCTTGAAATCAAACATGTGATCTGCAAACATGTGCAGAAGGCCACTTCTTTCTGTGGGCTCTGGATGCTGGCTGAGATCTCTGAGGGTGAAAGACTCTCAGCTGGTCCCCTTCACAATTTTTCCGCAGAGCCAGTGACTCTGCCTTTCATCCAAGGCACCAACACCACAGTAAAAGAACTGAACTCTGTGGTCCTGACCTGCTACGCCCACAGCTGTGACACCTGTGTAGCTGTAGCAAAGCTTGAAAGCTTGCCGCTGTACTAGAGTCTGGCAGCTAAAGGGCTGAGGTTGAAGCTTCCTGGAGCGAGACCTCAGGCAGTTTCCCCACTTCCAACGGTCGTCATGCGGCCTGAGGATCTCAGGGCGACAGTCCTTGTTTGCACTAATCATGCTTTTTCTCTGTATGTCTTTTCTGTGTCGGGGGGAGTGAATCATGAAGGAAAGAAACAACTTTGGAGTGATTTGCCTTTTATGGAAAGGCTAGCCAGGACTAGAAAGCCTTGGTGCCTTTATAGTAAGGAAGAAAGTCAACAGATCATAGAAAATATGAAGCCAGCCCTAAGGTATTGGTATAGAAGGGTATATGACAATTAGAAAGATGGATGAGTGTATAAATGAAATTATACAAAAAGTATATAGAGGGTGAGTTAAGCCTTGGCTGGTAAAAGTCTGGGTCTCACAGATGTGGTCTTTGGCGCGAGACAGATTTCACAAAATTCTGAGATCATGCCCTTAAGCAACAACCACAATGAACTCCAAGCTGCGGAAGTGATATACAGAAATAGATATTAAAGTGCTTTGCTATTGTCTACACAGAAATAGATATTGATATACTTTGCTATTGTCTTTTGCTGATCCTGTGAAATTGTAAAAGTTTGCTGATTCTGAGTAATTGTAAAAATTAACAGTCTGATGTAATCCCCTGCCAAGTTCCTTGATTGTAAAAGAATATAAGCACTGGTTTTGCAGAAGTAAATCCACAGCAGCACATCAATCCATCGTGTGTCTGTCTGTCATTTCCTCGCCGATTCCTGACTTCTCCTCGAGCCTTCTCCCTGGTTCTCCCACAGTGGTGGTCTCCCTCTGGGTGGTCTGCGGCACTGACCTGCTCCTCAAAGGACACTGGGATCTCCAGTCTTTGGCTCTTCAATGGCCAGAGTCTGGGGCTCACGGGCAGGATGTAGCTGTCCCAGAACAACAGCACCCTCAGCACAGTCACTGTCAGGAAGCTGCTGTGGGACCCAACAAGTCACACCGTGTGCGCGCTTGTCCCTTTTCCATACATCTCTACTTGCAAAGAGTCATTGGGCAGCACCTTGAGGAAAAACGCAAACACAGCTTCAGCTCCAGTGAGTTACTGTACCTGGACTGTTCCATTGAGCTGACATACAATCTCTCCCAAGGACTATCACCCTGAATTGTTTCAGAGGGACTCAAAAAACTTCTGCACCAGCCATCCTTGGGTAAGGCTATCCTTACCCAAATTTAAAATTTTTAAATACTATAAAATAGAAGAGCTGGGCATGATTGGCATATACTTTTGATCCCAGCCCTCAGGAGGCAGAGGCAGGTAGATCTCTATGAGTTCAAGGTCTGCCTGGTCTACAGAGCTAGTTCCAGGAAAGGAAACCTTGTCTCGAAAAACCAACAAAATAAAAGAAACAAAAACAAAACAAAGCAACAACAACAACGAGAAGCACCAATCTTAGCACAGATGTGGGAGTTCAGCCCCAAAACTATGACCGTGGGAGAGCTGTCCCCATTACTCATCTGTCTTGTGGTGACAGGGGCAGGGGTGAAGTGCCTAGCTTCAGAGAGAGTTCCAGGACAGTCAGGGAATACAAAGAAACCCTTTCTTGAAGAAAAAGAAAAAGAAAAAAAAAACAAGAAATAAAACCAGATATACTGAATCTGATAGAAGAGAAAGTGGGAAATAGCCTTGAAGCCACTGGCATAGGAGACAACATCCTGGACAGAACACTGCTAGCACAGGCATTAAGATCAACAATTAATAAATGGGACTTCATATACCTGAAATGCTTCTGTAAGGCTGAGGACACCATCAACAGGACAAAACTGCAGCCTACAGAAAAATGTCCACCAACTCCATATCCAATAGAGGACTAATATCCAAAATATATAAAGAACTCAAGAAGTATACATCAACAAAATCCAACAAAAAATGGGGTACAGATCTAAAAGGACAAATCTCATTAGAGGAATCTCAAAATCCGAGAAACACTTAAAGAAATGTTGAGCATTCTTAACTATCAGGGAAATGCAAATCAAAACTACTTTGAGAATCCATTTTACACCTGTCAGAATGGCTAATATCAATAACACAAACCAGGAACTGGAACCAGCCTAAAAGATACAAGTGACTAAGACAGGCAGTGAAGATGTGTTGGATGACTCATCCCTAACAGGCTTGAGGGCTTAACGGCTCAAACAAGTAAAAAAGATACTTTCTAGCCGGGCGGTGGCGGCGCACACCTTTAATCCCAGCACTCGGAGGCAGAGGCAGGTGGATCTTTGTGAGTTCGAGGCCAGCCTGGGCTACCAAGTGAGTTCCAGGAAAGGCGCAAAGCTACACAGAGAAACCCTGTCTCGAAAAAACAAAAAAAAAAAAAAAAAAAAAAAAGATACTTTCTGAGAGCCAGCCTGGGTCTGCCTGATGGTCTCAGCAACAGCAGCTGAAACTGACCTGGACCAATGAGGGGCAGCCATGTCACACCAGCAGATGCACAGTTATCAGACCTCCCACAGTGTGGGTGGAGGTATATAAGGCTTGCCTCTTCTTGAACAAACTGAGCTTGTTGTTTGGACCTTCTCCCAGAGTCTGTGTCATTGACTCTGTGCCTGCTTGGCCCCTCCCCCAAAGGGAACAACAGCACTGGACCCTGCCACTAAGATGATTAGGGAAATAGCTTTCGTTATTGGCCAATTGATGCCATAAGAGACACAAAAAGACAAAAATAGGCTAGAAGTCACCTTCCCCTTGGTTTTTGTGAGATTTGCAGAGGATGGAACCTGAAAACAAGGAGGTCTCATGCGTTATAGACCCGCGGACGCTGCGTGTGGAAAAACAGGCTGATGGCTGAAGAAAGCAATTGTGTTTCTCAATTATGTTTCTACATCCAAGGTTAGGCCTGAGTTCCTCTGTCATGTAGCTTACACAATAAATCTCAGGCCCTGGTACATACCTTGAAAAAGCAAAGTTGTGAAAGGAAATTAAATGACCTATTGTACGTAAACAAAAATAGACAATTAGCTGAACACTGGAATGAAGTTTTGTAGGTATCTGCTACACTGAAATCTGTGAAGAGAAATAGAAAACACTACATTCTCACAGAAGCAAACGAGACCTCAATGGCCAAATTGACCCTGAGCAGTAAGGAATGCTGGAGGAATCACCATGCTCCATGTCAAATATCCCTAACAGCAAACCTAGCAACACAGTATGGTTACTGGTAAGACACAGACATTCAAACCAGTGCAACAGAACATAGGACCTAGAGATAAACTGAGCAGCTACAGCTGATCTGTGACCAAAAATACATTGCCAAAAAATACATCCGAGTAAAGACAGCCAATTTGACAAATAATCATGGGGAAACTGAATAGAAGAACAGAACTAGGTCCCTATTTGTCATTCGCACAAAAATCCATGTGAACCTGAAACTTGGAAACTTCTGAAGGAAGAAACTTCAAAAACCTGCAGCAGCAAGGACTTTCTGGAATGGATCCCACTGCCTCAGAAATCACAACAAGAATTGGCAGATGAAGCTGGGCAGTGGTGGCACATGCCTTTAATTCCAACACTGAGGAGGCAGAGGCAGGAGGATAGCTGTGAGTTGGAGGCCAGCCTGATCTTCAGAGTGATTCAGGACAGCCAGGGCAACACAGAGAAATCCTGTCTAGAGAAACCAAAAAAGAAAGAAAGAAAATAATGGGCAGGTGGGATTACATAAAACCTAGACGTTTCTGCACAGCAAAGGAAACAGCAGAGTGAAGAGTCAGCCAGAATGGGCAGGAAGCTTGCCAGATACACTTCTGACAAGGAATTAACACGTAGTTTATAGAAAGAGTTCAAAAAGTGAATCAGATAGCAAGACAGCCTCAAATCATCTGGGCAATAAATAGACAAAGGTACAGAGCAGAAGTCCTGAAAAGAAGTGCAAATGGGGAGTAAATACATGAAAAATTCAGTGTTCTTATCCACCAGGGAAGTGTGAATCAAAAGTCAGGTGATTCTCACCTACCTCCATGTTCCCGAGAAAGCCTGTGTCAAACACACACACACACACACACACAGCCAAAGACACACACATAAATAATAAACAAATATGATGAAACTGTGCCCACAATGCAGGAGACTCAGGGAGAAGACCTGTGCTCCACTTCCCAGGACCCTTCCCTTTGCTGTGCTCAGCTGCCCCACAGCTGCTAGCTAGGAGCTGCTACCTCCTCCTGGCCCCTTTTCTCCCTTTGAGACTCACCAGTTCTCAGCCTGCTCTCCATGAGGAACTCTCCGACCACCACACTGGCTGGGAGATCCAGGTGACTTTATTCTTTGGGACTCACCAGTGCCCTGTCAGCTGTCTAACTGGGACACTCGAGTTTTCCTACCCAGCCTGAGACCCAGGACCAGTTCACACTGCCAGAGAAACTTCTTCCAACTTTCTCAGTCAAGCTGATGCAGACCTTAGATTATAGCTGACAACCAGAAAATCTGGGAAAGAGGCTGCAGCCCCAATACCAGACAGAGAAACCCGGCATTCTATCCTGATATGAATCAGCTCCCTCCTGAACACTGTAAACACCTCTGCCAAATAGAAGACAGCCTAAACAAAACAGGAAAAAAAAAACTCAACCTATAACCAACTTCAGATGCACAAATCCCAACTTTGAAATGAAAACAATACAAATAACCAAAATAACACATCTCTACCAACACACACACACACACACACACACACACACACACACACACACACTCCATAGTAACAGCCCATTTTGAAAATGACTTGCAAGAACTCTGAAAACAGTCAAAGACTAAAAGAATAGTGAAATAACAAAGTCAATACAAGACATAAAAGTAGAGTTTAAGAAAACCTAAACAGAAGTGATAATGGAAATGAAAAATTCAATAAACTGTTTAAAAAGCTCAGTGGAGTCAGGCATGCTGTTGCACACCTTTGATCCCAAATCTTGCCAGGCAGAGGCAGGAGGATCTCTGTGAGTTGGAGACCAGCCTGGTCTACATAGTAAGTTCCAGGACAGCCAGGGCTACATAGTGAGACTTGTCTCCAAACAAAATGAAATGAAACAAAACAAAATTTCTTGGAAAGCCTCACCAATATAATGGGGCAAGTAGAAAATAGAGAGCTGGGAATGGAAGACCAAGTAGAAAATTGCATCATTAGGAAATGTCAAGAAATTTAATCAAAAATATGAGCAGGACATAGGAGTTTGGGATACGACAAAAACACCTAGTGTCAGGGTTAGAGGATAGGAGAAAGAGAAGAACATCAAAGTAAAATACAACTTATCAAGAAAAAGAAAACAAAATCTAGTTTTAAAAAGGGCAAATGCAGAAACCCACAGCCAAACACTAGACAGCCAGCGGGGAAGGAAGGATGTAGGAGCCAGAGCCAGGCTCATAGGGGCTCCAGAGACGAAGAGACAAATGTGGCCCCTGTGTGGGTCTGAGCTGGGTCCTCTGCATGTTACGGTTCTGCAGCTTGGTGTTCTAGTGGGACTCCCAACAGTGGACGTGGGGTGTGTCTGACTCTGTCCCTTGTGGTTGGGGCACTTTTCCTCCTACTGGGCTGCCATATCCAGCCATGATATGAGGGTTTGTGCCCAGTCTTATTGTATCTTGTTAGGTCACGTTCACTGAGAGTCCCTGGGAGGCCTGCTCCTTTTATTTCTTTCCTCCTCCTATTTTTTTTTTAAGATTTATTTTCTTTATTATGTACACAGTCCAGAAGAGGCGCCAGATCTTATTACAGAATGTGAACTACCATGTGTTCCTGGAATTGAACTCAGGTCCTATGGAAGAGTAGCCAATGCTCTTAACTGCTGAGCCATCTCTCCAGCTCCCTCTTTTCTTTTTAAAAAGGGAAACAAAGGTGGACTTGATCTGAGGGAGAAGGGAGATATGGAGAAGGATGGGGAGGCATGTAGGGAGGAGAAAAAGAGCTTGGGGTATAATGTATGAGAAAAGAATAAAAGTTTGTAAAAAAGACAGCAAAAAAAAAAAATAATGTGGGCAAAGGTTTCAAACAGACATAACTCCAAAGAAGATAAACAAATAGTGGATAAAAACACATAAATAAAAAGTTCAATATCATTAACCATTGTGGAAATATGTAGATGTAACCAACCATCTTATTAAATAAGAAAACACAGAACCAATATAAAGAAGAAAGCCAAGAGGTCAGAGCTAAGAGTTAAAAACCTTACCCTCCCTCCTGCGGTGGTCCTACCTCTCCGAACCAGAGCTACTTTCTGTATTAAAGTCTTTATATAGACTTTCTGTTCTGCCTTCTCATTGGTTGTAAACCCAACCACATGACCGCCTTGTCACGGCCCGTCTGTATAGACCTCCAGGTCTTCTATGGTTGATATTGAGATTAAAGGCGTGTGTATCCAATGCTGGCTGTATCCCTGAACACACAGAGACTTACCTAGCTCTGCCTACCAAGTGCTGGGATTACAAGCGTATGCCACCACTGCCCTGCTTTCCTATGACTTGCTAATAGCTCTGACCCCCGGGCAACTTTATTTATTAACATACAAACAACATTTTAATACAAATAAAATATCACCATAGAAATACATATCAAAATCACAGTGACATCTCCACTGCCATACCAATTTCTAATGAAAGCTAGATAGATATTCAAAGGTTCTCTGGGCAACTTACAGACAGCTGTAAAGGCCCACACAGCATCTGGAGCCTCCTTGCAACACCTCACAGATGAGCTGCAGATCTCATAGTGAAGGCCAGATGGAGACATGGGACACACAGAAGAATATTTCCCTCAGACACACAATCTCAAAGCCTGGTGTGCTTGTTTATGTTTTGTCAACTTGTCAAAAGCCAGGTCATTTGGGAAGAGGAAACCTCAATGGAGAAAATGCCTCCATCAGATTAGCCTGTTGTAGGGAACACAAAGGTCCTTGTACTCACAGATAAACACTAGGAAAACCAGGAATGTTAAACATGCTGGGTAGTTACAACCTGATTTCTGCTCAGGAGGTAAATGTCCCTTAGCCCAGGTGATCTCTGCACGATCTGAAGGCCAGGCCATATCTGGCTCCCACAAGCTCCAACAAGCAGGACCAGAAGTGCTTAATAGTCTAGATGACCTCTGTGCTATCTACATGGCTAGGGGCTCCCCAAGGCAACCACATATAGGACCACATATGGTTAATAACCTAGGTGACCTCTATGCTCTCTGTATGACAGAGACCATACCAGATACTCTCCTAGGTCCTTAAGATAACACATGTGGCCTATCTATAGAGCCCAATTTCACAGAAGAACTGACATGTGCTTTGAGAAGAGATTCTATGTAATCATGTGCACACAGAAACTTTTTTTTTTTATCCCAATTGAACTGTATTTAAACAGTCTCAAATATTCTGACTGGAGTCAGACTCCTGAAGTCTGAACCATCACAGACTCCTGAGTCCTGTTGAACAGGATTTTCTTCTTGCCTCTTTGGGCCAAGCATTTGCAGAGATTCCCACTACCTGTAGACAAACCTGTATAACATTTTCTTGATTTAAAATTGATGTGGAAGGGCTAAGACCACTGTGAGGAATGCTGTCCCTGAGCAGGGGTCTTGAATTGGATAAAAAAAAATAAAGTTGAAGAAGCCTTGGGAACAAGCCAGTAAGTAGCAGTCCTCCATGGCCTCTGTTTCAGTTTCTGTTATGGCTTCTCATCATTGGACTGTATACTGTAAGACAAAATAAACCCTCCTCCTCAAGTTACTTTGGTCGTGGTGTTTATCACAGCAATAGAAAGCTAACTGAGACACCTGATTTCCAACCAGTCCCAACACCTAGAGGTTCCTCCCACAAGCCTACTCTAACATTCCATCTTCTTCCCATGTCTCTGAGAAAAGGGGAGAGGAATGGAAGAACCACGTTGAGAGGGAAGAGGTTGGGCAGAGTCAGGCGTACAGACCTTGCCCTCAGCTGAAGTGACCCTGGGAGGTGCTGCCTCCTGCCAGGAAGCTTGGCTTCCAGAAGGACAACAAAGCTGACAGAAGAGCAGCAGGGCGTGGGAGCCATGCTGGAGTTGACGCTCTTCTCCACAGACAGAGAGAATTGTTGTTCCTTACAACCCCATCGTGCACAGGTGTGTCTCTTGGCGGTCCCTTGGCAGGGGCTCCTACTCACAGGAGAAGGAGCATTTCCTGAGAAGGTGGGAAGAAGGAAGCACAGAGACTGGCTGGTCTCCTAGAGAGGACAAGAGCCTGAGAGGGGACACAGGGCTTTTAGTCGGGGTATCAAAGGAGACGACACAGGGGGACAGTCTCAGCAACAAGCTCTCCCTGAACAGGAATTGGTGTGGGCAGGGAGTGTCTTTGTTTTGCTCTCTTTTGCTGTGATAAAGACCATAACCAAAAGCAACTTAGGGAGCAAAGGTTTTATTTGGCTCATATATCTCAAGTCATACTCTATTGAGGGACACTGAGGCAGGAGCTGAAGCAGAGACCACAGGGGAGTGCTGCTTATGGCTTGTTCCTTATGGCTTACTCAGCCTCCTTATACAATCCAGGACCACGTGCCCTGGGGTGGCACCACCCACAGTGAGCTTGTCCTGCCCTCCCACATCAACTGTAAGTCAAGAAGATGCCACCACAGACTGGCCTACAGGACAATCTTATGAGGCATTTTCTCAGTTGACATTTCCTCTTCCCAGATGAACCTAGTTTGTGTCAGGTTGACAAAAGCAAAACAAACCACAACAACAAAGAACTGATCAATACAAGGAGGAGAAGCATAAGTGATCCCATTCTAAGTTCATCACCATTGGCCTCTGTAGTCTGAAGACAGAGTTCACAGCTAGGTCTGGGTAACTCTCTACATAAAAACAACCAGGACATTAAACACTGTCCTTGGCTACTAGCAATGCTCTGGACCACTCATTCATTCACCCACAGGTGTCTGAACCTGGTCAGGCAGCAGCTTCAGTGAAGATCAGACTAGTCCTCTTCTCACATGCCAGAGTTCCAGGAGACAGGAAGACAGGACAGGAAGGACATCTAGAGTAGGAGGTCAGAGGTTGAGAAAAGCCATGGTGGGAACAACAAGGAAAAGTCAAAAGTGAAGAGCCAGGGTCTAGATGAGAAGGTCAGGGAAAATTATCCCCCAATTTACATACACCCTAAACCTTCTGAGTGTGAGCAGGATCTGAAGATAGTGAGGGTATGAGCTATATGGACATCTAAGGAGAGAGTTCCATTCAGAACAAATTATAAGACCAAAGGCACTGAGGGGATAGAGGCCATGCCACAGATTTCAACCTAGTAGCATGCAAATGCACACAGACACAGACACACACACAGACACACACACAGACACACACACACACACACACACACACACACACACACACACACACACACCAAAGCAGAGTGATTAACATACCTGCTTAGAACTTGCAGCCCATCTTTCTAACAAATATAAAGGACCTGATGTTGATGGATATCTTAGGGTTTCTATTGCTGTTGAAGAGACACCATAGCCACGGCAACTCTTACAAGAAAAGCACTTAATTGGGGTGGTTTATATTTTCAGGGGTTGAATCCATTATTATCATGGTGGGACACAGTGAATGAAAGCAGACATGGTGCCGGAGAAGGAGACAAGTGTCCTACATCATGACTTGCAGGCAACAGGATGTGGTCTGAGATACTGGGCATGGTTTGAGTATATATGAGACTCCCCAAAAGCCTGCCTCCACAGTGACACACTTCCTCCAACAATGCCACACCTACTCCATCAAAGCCACGCCTCCTAACAGTGCCATTCCCTGTGTGCTTATGGGACCAACTACGCTCAAACTGCCATAATGGGTTTCTCTTTTTTCACTGTTAGTTTCAACTTTTTTTAAAGACACGGTTTCTCTGTGTAGTTTTTGGAGCATGTCCTGGAACTCACCCTATAGCCCAGGCTGGCCTTGAACTCACAGAGATCCACCTGCCTCTGCCTCCTGAGTTCTGGATTAAAGGTGTGTGCCACCACCATCATGCTAGATTCACTTTTAACAGACCTCTCCACTGCTTTCCGCTCCTTACTAATCAATGCCACTTATGCTTCCAAAGCAAAGAATATGCTTCTATTTGTCCACAGTCAGAGAGAGATGTGTATGCTTTTCACTGGTACAAAGGGAAAATTCTAGCATCAGACAAGAAATTGCATATTATTAAAAACTACTCATTCAATTAATCCAGGACCTGCACACAATGGGAGAGAAACAAATATTCTGTAATGCATGCTCCTCCAGAATGTCATCCAGGAGAATATACTACACACACAGATCAAAGGACACCTGTGAAGTTCCATGTACACCATGAAGAATGACTACCTGTGACCTCTGGATGCTGGATGGGATTAATTCCACCTCACACACAAGACTGACAGCTTGGACACTGTCTGATTCCTCCTTGCATTGTGCTCCTATATTGGGGTTTGAGCGTTTAGTGATGTGGTGGCTAAAGAAACTCCATTTTATGCTAGGCATCCATCTTGGTACCCAGTAGTCATTTGTCTCTGACTCCAGTCCCTGGAAAAAAAGTTCCCAAGAACCCCGTCTCAGTGACCCTCCCACCCTGAAAATGCACAGCTGTGACCATCTGCTTGTTATGACTAAATTATTTTCTGGCTTCTGTAACTTGTTTATGCAGACACCTGAAGATTATTTTTGATCACCTTCACCATTTAATAGAACATACCTCTGTTTGCTTGCTTGAACAGATATTGAAGGTCTTCTTCTGGTTTTTGCCTTTAAAAATCCTTCCCTGACCTCCCTTCTCACGGCAGTCTCAAGTTTGACTCAGAGCTTGTTGTCCTTCTAGCAGCTAAGGAATAAATATTTTAATCATGATTAGACTTTTCCAGGTGCCACAGACTCCAGACACTTAGGGGATAAACTGCAAAGATCAGAACCCCCACGAGAATCTATCCAGTGAGAGCAGGACCTGTGGAATAGTAACTCAAAAGGTAGACTATCTTTAGCCAGACCCTTGGGGTTCCCCTACCATCATGGCCCTCAGAAAGATCCTGTGGGAGTCAGGCAGGGCCTCTCTGGGAGATCTATGTTTTCATCACAGTGAAGTGAGAATCTGGAAGGCCTGGCTCCAGACCTCTGTTCCAGATTCAACTCCAGGTGACCATAGAGAGCTTGTATCCAGGGCTAGAATTTGACTTCCTGTTAGAGATGACAGGAAACAAGGCTTCAACCGACTGTCCAAGACCCATAGAGTGTGAACCAGCTGTACACTGCCAGGACCTCTGCAGTTAGGTAGATCACCCGGGCATCTCCTTCTCCTGAGTCTCAGTGGACAGGTGCCAGGATGAAAGCCAACTCTTCTGATGGGTTTAGGAGACTTCACAGGAAGTTCATGTTTATGGTCATGATATGGTCATAAACTCATGAAATCACAGCAGCACAAGACCTGTGTAAGCCTGGCCATCAACAGCACACTATGGACCAGATAGGGGCTCAAGAGCCACACCCCTTCCTCAGAACCCATTGGTTCTTGGTGGCCACTGAGGGAGGGGAAATTATTTTCTTCAGTGCTTAATTTCCTATACTATAGGAACTGCATAGGTGTCTCTTGATCAGTGTGTGTGGAAATTAACCACCTCACCATCCATGCTCATGTAAGAAACCGTAAATAACACAGTGTTGAACACACAGACAAAGATGGAGGCCCAGTGAGATGGATGCCTACTAAAAGCACTTGCTGCACAGGCCTGATGACCTGAGGTTAACCTCCAGAATTCATGTAAGGATGGAAAGAGAGGACAACTCCTGAAAGTTACCTTCTGACCTCTGCATACTGTGGTAATATGTATTATAATAATACATATTAATATTACACATTAATTATAATAATACATACTAATTTTTAAATAATAAGTATAAATTACATATGTACACATGAAACATGCAGGAGGGGAGCATTTTAGGAAGAAGAGGTCAGCAGGGCTGGGAAGTGATGAGAGAGGAATGGTTGTATAGGACAAGATACCTTTATATGTGTATGTGTGCTTGTATGTGTATGGAATTATCAAACAATGAATTTTAAATGTGTTCTAAAGCAAGTGGCTTGTTCTAGGACCCAGGCCTTTGGACACATCCAGTCCCCAGGAACCCTCACCAGTTGCTGGGCAGCAGGGAAAACTCCTGCAACCAGGCTTTCCCACTAAACCCTCCATCGGACCCTGCAATCTACAAGACCCATGCCCTACCCCAATACCCATCTGCCTGTGACCCCACTTCCTGACACAAGGAATCTGCCAGCTCCCATTGGACCAAGAGTAACTTCCTGAGACAAGGAATCCACCAGCTCTCATTGGACCAAGAGAGGCTTCCTGAGACACAGAACCTGACAGCTCCACTGGACCAGAGAAGCTTCCTCAGACACAGAATCCACCATCTCTGACTGGACCAAGAATCCTGATAAGACCAAGAGCAGATCCCTGAGTCACAGAATCAGCTAGCTTGGATTGGGCCAAGAGCAATTCCCTTAGATACAGAATCTGCCAGCTCCAATTAGACCAAGAGCTAAGATTGGACCAGAGGAGTCCCCTGAGACACAGACACAATAAGCACAGAGTGGACCAATAGCAGCTCACTCAGACACAGGCACCTTTTGCACCTATTAGAGGAAAAGATAGGGAGACAGTCAGTGAAAAAATACAAACAACACATAAAGAGCAATATGGCATCACCAGAACCTAGCCCTCCTACAACAGCAAGATCTGAACATCACAATGTAGAAGCAGAAGAAAGCAACTATAAAAATAACTTCATGAAAGTGCTAGAGGCCTTTAAAGAAAAATGAAAAATTCCCTTAAAGAAATTTAGGAAGAGACAAAAAATTGGAAAAAATCAATAAATCTCTTAAAGACAGCCAAGAAAACCATGAAAAAACAAACATACAAAAAATAAACGTGAAAAAAAAACCAGCTCAAGATCTGAAAATTGAAATGGAGACAGTGAAGAAGACACAAACTGAGGAATGCAGGAAATAGAAAATCTGAGTAAATGAATAAGAAACACAGATGTAAGCATAAGCAACAAAATACAAGTATGAAGACAGAATCTCTAGTGTAGAGAATAAAATAGAGCAAATAGATTTGTTCAGTCAAAGAAAACACCAAAGCCAAAAAACGTCATAACACAAAATGTCCAGGAAATCTGGGACACCATAAAAAGACCAAAACTAAGAATAATAGGGATAAAAGAAGGAGAAGAATAACAACTCAAAGGTACAGAAAATACATTCAACAAAATCATGGAAGAAAACTTTCCCAACTTAAAGAAGGCATACCAATGAAGATACAACAAGCTATAGAACACCAAATAGACTGGACCCCCCAAAAAGTGCCCTCGCAGCATAATATTTAACCCACTAAACATACAGAATAAAGAAAGAATATTAAGAGCAGCAAAGAAAAAAAGGCCAAGTGAATTATAAAGGCAGACCTATCAGAGAATAACACCCGACTTCTCAATGGAGACTTTGAAAGCTAGAAGGACCTGGACAGATGTAATGCAGATACTAAGAGACCATGGATGCCAGCCCTACCTAATATACCCAGCAAAACTTTCAGTCACCATAGATGGAGTGAACAAGACATTCCAAGACAAAACCAGATTTGGACAATTTTCTATCTACAAGTCCAGCCCTACAGAAAACACTAGAAGGAAAATTCCAACCTAAGGAAGTCAGGTACACCCACAACAACACAGGCAATAGATTTTCCACAGCAGCAAATCCCAAAGAAGAGAGAAATACACATACACTACTACCAAAAGATAACAGGAATGAATAATCACTGGTCATTAATAACCCTTAATATCAATGGATTAATTCACCTATAAAAAACACAGGCTAACAGAATGGATATGAAAGCAGGACCCATCTTTCTGCTGCATACAAGAAACACACCTCAAGTTCAAAGACAGACACTACCTCAGAGTAAAAAGGCTGGGAAAAAGTCTTTCCAATCAAATGGACTTAAGAAGCAAGCTGGTGTAGCCATCCTAACACACAACAAAATAGACTTCAAACTAAAAATCAATCAAGAGATAGAAAAGGACATTATATTCTCATCACAGGAAAGATCCACTAAGATGAAGTTTCAATTCTGAGCACTTATGCCCCAAATACAAGGGCACTCACAAATGTAAGAGAAACACCACTAAAGCTTAAATTACAGGCAAATGGATGTAAGTAGAAAAAAATCATCCTGAGTGAAGTAACCCACTCCCTGAAAGACAAACATGGTATGTACTCACTCATAAGTGGATATTAGATGTAAAGCACAGGATAACCAGACTACAATCCACAGCCCCAGAGAAGCTAGGTAACAAAAAGGACCATAAGAGGGACACATGGATTTCCCTGGAAAGGGGAAATAGATGAGATCTCCTGGGCAAACTGGGAGTGGGGGTAGGGGACAAAGTAGGGAGGAGATGGGAGATGGAGGATGGGAGCATGAGTGATCAGATTGGTTGAGCTGGGATGGGAAGAAGGGAAGAGTAATGAAAGATATCTTGATAAATGGACCAATTAGGGGTTATAGAGAAACCTGGTGCAAGGGAAACTCCCAGGAATCCACAAAGATGACCCCAGCTAAGGCACTAGCAATAGTGGAGAGGGAGCCTGAACTGGCCTTCTCCTGTAATCAGAGTGGTGACTACCCTAGTTGTCATCAGAGAGCCTGCATCTAATAAATGATGGAAGGAGATAAAGAGATCCACAGTCAAGGGCTGGGCCAAGCTCCAGGAGTCCAGTTGAAGAGATCGAAGGGAGACTGTATGAGCAGGGGAGGTCAAGATCGTGGTGGAAAAACCCACAGAGACACCTGAAACAAGCTAGGGGGAGCTCACAGACTCGGGTTAATAGTTAGGGAGCCTGCCTGGGACAGACCTAGGCCCTCTGCATGTAGGTGACAGTTGTGTAGCTCTGTCTGTTTGTGGGGCCTCTAGCAGTGGATCAGGTGTCCCTGGTGCTTCAGCTGGCTTTTTAGAACCTATTCCCCATGCCAGGATATCGTGCACAGCCTTGAAGCAGGGGGAGGAACTAAGTCCTGCTTCAACTTGATATGTCATGCTTTGTTGACTCCAATGGGAGTCCTGTCCATTTTTGAATGGAGGAGGAGGGGATATGTGGGAGGGAGGATGGGAGGTAGGGGAGGGAATGGGAAGTAAGGGAGGAGGGGAAACTGTGGTTGGTATGTGAAATAAATAAAAACAACAACAACAACAACAACAACTAAAGATTGGGCTGTAGGCAAGCCTGAAGAGCATTTTCTTAATAAATGATTAATGGAGGAGGGCCAAGCCCATTGTGGGTGTGAAGCCATTCCTGGGCCAGTGGTCCTGGGTTCTATAGGAAAATAGCCTGAGCAAGCCATGAGGAGCAAGCCAGTAAGCAGCACTCCTCCTTGGCCTCTGCATCAGCTCCTGCCTCCAGGTTCCTGCTCTGTTTGAATTCCTGTCCTGACTTCCTTCAATGATGAACAGTGATATAGAAGGGTAAGGTAAATAAACCCTTTCTTGCCCCAATTTTCTTTTGATCATGGTGTTTCATCGCAGCAATAGTAACCTAAGACAGTAAGTTTATGAATTAAAACTGCAAACTGAAATGACAACCTACAGAACAGAAAAACATATTTGTAAATCATATATACAGTACAGCTTTTGTGTTCAGAATAAAATAACTAATACAACTCAGGAAAAAAGTGATCCCTAGACATCAGGAAAATGCAAATTAAATCTACTGTGAGATGCCAGCTCACCCCAGGTAGAATAACTATAGTCCAAATAACTGATAACAAATGTTGCAGAGGATGTGGAGAAAGAGGAACACATATTTTCTGCTGGTGGGTGTGAAAATTAATACAGTCATTATATAGAGCTTGTAGAAGTCCTTAGAAATATCACATGACTCAGCTTATTTTACTGGGCATATACCCAGAGATCCTGTACCCTACATAGAGATATTGGCACCCATGATTACTGCTGCTCTATTCAAAATGGCAAGGAGATGGAACCAATCTAGATGTCCATCAGCATATTAATGCATGATGCAAGTCTAGTGCATATACCAAATGAAATTTATTCATCCTAGAGAAAAATGAAATCACAAAATTTACAGGAAAGTAGATAGACTTAGAAAGTATACTGTTAAATGAGATCACTCAATCTCAAGGGAAAAACCACATATTCTTTCTTGTGTGTGGATCCTAGCCTATATAATGTATGCATGTACACATGTAATTAAATATGCAGATGCATGGTACAACATATACGAAGAGGAACATGAAAGGGTAATTTTAAAGAGACAAAATGCTTTCTAATGAGTTCACATACATGCTGTACTTTGTGTGTGGGTCCTCTGAATGCTCTCTGAACATAGAAAATGGTTTTGATGTAAAACATATCCTTAAAAAGCAACATCTAATGTAACTCTGTGCTGCCATCTTACTGGAGCCCAAATTTGAAATTATGTTTTTCATCTTTTAAGTGTCTCAGTACAATGCAGTTCTTGTAAGTACTACCAACTTAGGGTGCATTCATTTTTTTTTTTTTGAGACAGGGTTTCTCTGTGTTGTTTTGGTGCCTGTCCTGGGTCTTGCTCTGTAGCCCAGGCTGGCCTTGAACTCACAGAGATACACCTGGCTCTGCCTCCTTAGTGCTGGAATTAAAAGCGTGTGCCACCACTGCCTGGCAGGTGCATTATTCTTTAAACAAGAAATCCAGCTATAACAATTATAGATTGTGAAAGCTGTCCAAAGTATGCTTAAATCATCATAGCTGGAGAAGTTTGAAAATTCCAGGGAATGCCGACTTACTGGCCCTGAATCTCAAAGACTAATACACCAGAAATTACCACACTGAGAAGCTTGCAGGGTTTGGTTTGGTTTTCATTGTATGTTGTAAGTCTAGAATGTGTTATTGTTAGTGAATGAATGTACTTTGCTTTAAAATTTAAAGTCAGAATAAAACTATTTTAGAGTGAGCAAAATTCCTGCCCAGAACTAGATGTACAAAAATCTAATAAAACACATAGGGAAGGGGCTCAACATCATCAGTCTTCATGGAACTGCAGATCAAAAATGGCAGTGAGTCTCACCTCAGCTATTCTAGTCTCCAGCAAAAGTCTACCTAGATCCTCAAAGGCAGCTGCTCACTGGGACCTTCCTGGGAATCTTGGTCTCAGCTTCATTACAGCCTTTGGAGCTTGGCTACCATCCTTTAGGCAGCCTAAACATGAGCTGCAGGTCTCCTCATGAACACCAGGGGTAAACAAGAAACCACATTTCAACAGGGAAAACTCCCTAAGATGTGAACCTGCCTTGCAGCTTTGTTCCACCCAGTTCCAACAGACTTGGAGCTCCCTCACATAATCATTTCCTGTGTCTCCGAGACCATATTCTGCAAGGAGACCCTATGTAGTCCCCTCCCTCCTATCCTCATCCATGAGGAAAGACGGGGAGATCACAGGGCAATCACCTAGGAGAGCAAAGGCATCCTAGAAAGATGAGGGAGGGCATGGCAGACCTGAATCACATTCAGCCAGCACAGGAAACTGGGGTAGAGGGTCTCCCTGGTGCCCTCCGTAAGAAGCTGGAGCACAGGGTCCTCTTCCTAGGACACACAGCTCCTCCTGCACACCAGGATATGAACCTTGAGATAGTGTGTAACCCTTGACAGACACCTGACTGGTAACACCAGTGTTGATGGATCTGGGCCCTCCCCAGCCATCACTCAGTTCCTAGAGAAGACAGCTGCTCCATGCCAGGAGTAAATCCCACCTTCCCTGAGCATTGAGATTACAGGGCAGACTGGGCTCTGCTGTTTTTTTGTGTGTGTCACAAGGAAATACACTCTTGTCTATAGGAAGTTCAGGGACAAAGCTTTGGAGTGGTCTCTTGTTCTCTTGGGGTACAGACATTTCTCAGTCTTGAGGCTCAAAGTATGTTCTAGAACACTGAACCAGAAAGGAATAGAGAGATGGGAGGCAGCACTCACAGAAGAACAGGCCAGTGTGCATATACAAACTCCACCCCCAGCCCATCTGACTCCAGGAAGTGCCCTCCTCTGGGAGGAGGCAGAGGTCTGGGAATAAAAGCAGAGCAGACACCAGAGGAGCCCAGCTTGGCAGCAGCCTAAGAGTCAAACCTCCTCTCCAGAACAAGAGCCTAGCCCACAGCAGAGACTATGGAGCTCACCTCATCCCCTCTCCACAAAGCACAGGTCTTCTGGAGGGGACTCCTGCTCACAGGTGAGGAGACATTCCTCGGAGTAGAGAGTTGGGGAGCTCAGAGACTGGATGGGGACCTGTCCTCAGTTATTTCTCATTGTAAGTTTATCAGCACTGGCCACTGTAACCTGAAGGACTGACGT
Source organism: Peromyscus leucopus (assembly GCF_004664715.2). Taxonomy (NCBI): domain Eukaryota; kingdom Metazoa; phylum Chordata; class Mammalia; order Rodentia; family Cricetidae; genus Peromyscus; species Peromyscus leucopus. Next base: position 171,344,154 of record NC_051063.1, on the reverse strand, counting down.
TCACACCTCTGTCAGGGTGACTCTCCAAGTAAAACTCAAACCGAGGCCAGTAAACAACAACCTCATTGCATAGGACCAGAGATATTTGCAAAAACCCAGGCTTTGGGGAACTCATTTGCTCACAGGTAGCTGAACCTGTTTTGGTAGAGAAATGAAAACCAAAAAGAACAAGTCCTCTTCAAAAGCCCTCCTACTACTGGGCAGGAAGACAGAGCAGCAAGGAAATCTAGAAGGTGGGCCCAGGGTTGACAAGCACTTCAGAGGAAACAGAGCAGGGACAGGTCAGAAAATGAAGCACCAAGTCTTTAGAGGAGGAGGTTAGACAAGACATGCTACACTCACCGTAGATTCTGAGTGTGAGCAGGGATCTGAGGCCAGTGAGGGGTGAGCTGTATAGGTGCCAAGAAGATAGTGTCATACATTCTAAGATTTATGGGTACTGATGAATGGGGGTGATGCTGCTGACCTCACCCCAATAGGACACACACACACACACACACCAAGGCTGAGAGTTGAAGGCACTCAGGGTTCAAATTTCTACCAAATGAAAAGTCCTAATATTGGAAGACTTTTCTCTCTTCCCTCTTAGCCTCACTTGATCCTACTGGACTTCTCCCACTACTGCCCAAGTCACTGTGGAAACAGTTCCATCACACGTTGCTGAAGGGGACAACATCCTTCTACTTGTCCACAATCTGTCAGCGACAGCCCCATTTTTTCACTGGTACAAGGGGAAAAATGTTGATCAGAGGAAGGAAATTGCACGATTGGTAATATCCAGAGGTAAAATAGAACCCGGGACTGTGTACAGCGGCAGAGAGATAATATTCCCCAATGCATCCTTGCTCTTCCTGAATGTCACTCGGAAAGATGCAGGAGTCTATTTGCTACGTGTGACTATGGAAAACTTTGATGAAGAGAAGGCATATGTGCAGTTTCAGGTACACCGTAAGTAATTCTCTGTAACCTCTGGGTCCTGGGTGGAGCTAATTCTACTTCACACATAGGGTTGTCAATACTGGATGACTCTGTGTTAAGGTCCCCATATGGTGGATCAAGCATTCAGTAAAGGACACACACTAAAATGTGGAAAAAAGCAGCAATAAATCAGGATGCCGCACTTCAATCCACCCTCAGAGAAGAGGGGGTGAGGTAACTGAGCCCAGGCATGTCAGACTCTGACCAGGGTCTTAGGTGCTCATCATAAACATGGCCTTGAGAAAGATCCTTTAGGACTCAGGAAGGGCCTGGCTGAGGAAACCATGAGAGTCTCACAGAGAGATGAGCACCTGAAGATTTGCTCAAGAACTCCATGCCAGACTGGACCAGGAATCCTGGGAAGGTTCTAGACTGGGTTTGAATTTGACCTGCTGTTGGAGCTCAGAGGGAACAATGATGGATTGTGGGCTGGGAGCTTGCTGACAGTCTTTTGATAGACTTTTCTCTCTTCTCTCTTAGCCTCACTTGTAACCTACGGGACCTCCCCCACCACTGCCCAAGTCACTGTGGAAGTAGTTCCACCCACATTGTAGAAGGAAACAACGTGCTTCTACTTGTCCACAATCTGCCAGCAACAGTCCCATTTTTTCACTGGTACAAGGGGAAAAATGTTGATCAGAGGAATGAAATTGCGCGATTGGTAATACCCAGACGTAAACTAGAACGAGGGCCTGTATACAGCGGCAGAGAGACACTATACCCCAAAGGATCCTTGTTCTTCCAGAATGTTACTCAGAAAGATGCAGGAGTCTATTTGCTTCGTGTGACTATGGAAAACTTTGATGAAGAGAAGGTATCTGTGCAGTTTAAGGTTCACCCTAAGTAATTCCCTGTAACTTCTGGTGGCTGAAGCCACTCTGTCACCCTTGGGAAAGGCACATAAATGTTTTTCAAATGGAGCTCTTTAGAAGGCAAGGCACTTTAGAGAATCCAATCCATTTAGAAAGACCTATAGAAACAATACTGCATTCCTCTGTGCTGATCCTAGGGAGCTGATGGGCTTCAGGCCTCTCTAACTTTGAGCTATGCTTCTTCTTGTGGTATATCTTAGTTTTGCTTTGTTAATTGTGATTTTGCCTGTGATTTCCGGAAACAAAGCTGATCTGTTACACAAAGATTGTCTCTGGTGGCCTCTGGATGCCTTTGGAGTCATCCTGAGTGAACAGGAGGAACTCACTAAGTTCAATGAGTTTTGCTTATTCAACTCCAGAAAGGGGTAAACATACTCCAAAGAACTTAAGAACTTGAAAAACGGGTTTTTAAAGGTGACCTTAAAATTTTTTAGGAACATATGAGGAAAAGGTAGAGATCATGAAAGGTCAGACATATCTCTGGCGCCAGGACATGAAAACTCAGATATTTTTCTAATGTCAAAAAATCAGTAAAGGTATCTAAAACTCCCAGTTCCCTTAAGAGAAAAGCACATGTGGAAATTGCCAGGAAGAATAGATATATAGTCCCAGCAGTTAAAGAGTTAGATACTAATCATTCCTCTTTTGAGGACTTATAAAGAATAGGATTATAACTGTAGTCCACATGAAAGGTATATACAGATTACTTAGAAATTGGCAAACACCTGAACATGATATCCTAGACGTAACAATACACTCAGCTGGTTACAAAAAATGAAAGTATCCTATTGTTAAGAACTAATCACAGGGCTTAAATCTCTTACTTTGTACTAGCGTGTTTGTTGCTGGCTAGGGCACACTATGAAGAAGATACAATCATTTGGCTTGCACTCTAAAGATAGGGGGTAAAGGCCAATGACATCAAGGAGTAGGATGAAGAAGAGAAACTAAAATGAATGAACGTGAATGATTCTTGGGAAATGATTAAAGAGAAATGATTAGAAATTGCTCATGCTTGAATACATTAGAACTTGTATAATAAAGATGGCCTGAGCTAGTTGGGACCATCACTTTGAAAGGCAACTGGTGGTCCAACTTTTCATTCTTCACTGACTTCACACCTCCATCCTGTGTCACAGAAGCCCACTGGACATGGACTCCAGCATCCTGGGTCGTGGGTGGAGCTAATCCTACTTTACACATAGGGTTGTCAGTCTTGTATGACTCAAGGTTGTGGTCCCATATTGTGGTTCAAGCAATCAGTAAAGGACACACATTAATGTGTGGAAAAACAGCGATAAATCAGGATGCCTCACTTAGATCTGAGGAGAGAGGTTGGTGTAACTGAACCCAGGCACATCAGACTTTGCCCAGGTCTTAGATACTCACCATGAACATGGCCTTGAGAAAGACCTTTTAGGACTCAGGCAGGGCCTGGCTGAGGAAACCATGAGAGTCTCACAGAGAGATGAGCACCTGAAGATTTGCTCAAGAACTCCATGCCAGACTGGACCAGGAATCCTGGGCAAGGTTGTAGACTGGGTTTGAATTTGACCTGCTGTTGGAGCTGACAGGGGACAATGATGGATTGTAGGCTGGGAGGATGCTGACAGTCAGCTTCTGAGAGCCATGTCTGAGGTAGGTCACCTGGGCATCTCCTCCTGAGACTCAGTGTGCTCAGCATAGGTGGAGAGGTAGGAAAGGCCAGCTAATTGATGGTTCTGAGACCTCCTAGGGAGGTCAAGAGCCCTAAAGTGATAGCAGAGGTGTAAGTATAGAAAAGGCAGCTCTTTGTCCTCTGGGATTATTTCGTGCAGGCAAACACTAATAGACACTGCTTGGTGGAAGATAACTCAATCATCTCCCAGTGTCCTGCTCCATCCATATCATATGTCTAATCTTCTCCTGCTTCTCTGAGTTCTCCTGGCTGATAGAGATGGAGCTTGGAATGTGAGCAGGAGGTTCTGCCAGCCTTGGAAGGCCTCAGGTTGTATGAGGGACTTCCCAAGGGAGGGAGAGCCTTAAAGGCACGATTTCTTTCTGTCACTCACACAAGCCTTCCCGTACCCTCTCTCCATTTTCTTTTTATGACCTCCATGACCTAGAAGGAACACCCAGGGTTTCAGACTGTGCTCACATGATTTTCTCCAAATTGGAGGAGAGAATTCCCCACAGATGGGGACAAGCAGTCCAGAGCTCTGCTCCCAGCTTGCTCTGCTCCTGTCTCACTGGTGGCTGGCTCAGCTCTGACTCTGTAGGATGGGAAGAGTGGGTGGAGAGGGTACCTGGAAGCCATGTTCTGAGTCAGGGTGAACCAAGTCACTGACAGTTGATGATGCTCTTTCCCTTACTCTTCACAAGGTTCAAAAAACAAAAGTTGGCTGAGTGTGGTTGTGCACATCTTTAATGCCAAGACTGATGAGGGAGAGAGATGTAGAGAGTGTGAGTTTGAGGCCATCCTGGTCTGCATAGCAAGTTCCAAGCTAGCCTAGGATGTACAGTGAGACCCTGTCTCAAAAAAAGTGAATATTTAGCATTAGAGTGTCAGGCTGTGGTTAGCACTGTGATTATTCCCTTCTTCTCTGTGGTATTTAATCCATACCCCTGGGGCAGGAAATAAAATGTTTCTTCAGCTCTTATATTTTTGGTTGTGAGCCTAGCCTTTAACGGCTGAGCCATGAGTGGGAGCAATGAAGGGTGAGGGTCGAGGAAAAGAGAGCGGGAGATCCTAGCTGGATCAAGAAAAGAGAGGGAGAACAAGGAATAAGAGACCGTGGTAAATGAAGACCACATGAGAAAAGGAAGAAACAAAGAGCTAAAGAGGCCCACAGAAATCCACAAAGATACCCCCACAAAAGACTGCTGGCAATGGTAGAGAGACAGCTGGGACTGACCTACTCTGGTGAGTAGGTCAAACACCCTAATAGTTGTGCCATAAACCCCATCCAAGGACTGAGGAATCTGGATGCAGACATCCACGGCTAGGCCCCTGGTGGAGCACTGGGAGTCTAATTAGTGAGAAAGAGGAGGGTTTATATGAGCGAGAATTGTTGAAACCAAGGTTGGATAAAGCACAGGGACAAATAACCAAATGAATGGAAACACATGAACTATGAACCAAAGGCTGAGGGGCCCCCAACTGGATCAGGCCCTCTGAATAGGTGAGACAGTTGATTGGCTTGATCTGTTTGGGAGGCATCTAGGCAGTGGTACCAGGTCCTGGGCTCGTTGCATGAGTTAGCTGTTTGAAACCTGGGACTTATGCAGGGACGCTTGGCTCAATCTGGGAGGAGGGGACTGGACCTGCCTGGACTGGTTGGTTGATCAACTCAGGTTGATCTCAGTCCTTGGGGGAGACCTTGATCTGGAGGAGGTGGGAATGGGGGGTAGGCTGGGGGGAAGGGGAGGGGGCAGGAAGGGAGAGAACAAGGGAATCTGTGGCTATTATGTCGAACTGAATAGTATTGTAAAATAAAAAAAAAATGTTTCTTCAAACAGAAATTCTTCAGTTAGGGATTTCTCCCAGTTCTGAGGTCTAGGCTTTAACATTTTTAATATTAGCTGGGCCATTTTAACCCCATCAAATTATTAAATGAAAAAGAAACAGAAGGTCATTTCATAAAGGAGGGACCTGACTGTTCACACTCACAGAAATTGTGAGCAAGAATTTGCATAAACATCAACGAGAAACACCACCCCCCATGAGATTTATGAACTCGGGGGTTGAAGAGGCTCCCAGTATGGTAACTAGACAAATACCCTGATTCAGGGGTCACTGGGTGATCTGGGTAGGATGATGATTCAGCTTTCTCCTTACAGACCCTATCTTGAACCCAAACATGTGGTCTTGCAGAGGACCCCTTCATTCTGTGGGACCTGTGAGCTGGCTCAGATGTTTGAGGGTGAAGGACTCTTAGCTGGCCCCCTCCATGGTTTATCCATAGAGCCAGTGACTCTGCCTTCCATCCAAGTCACCACCACCACCACCACCACCACCACATTCAATGACCTGGACTCTGTGTTCCTGACCTGCTTCTCAAAAGACATGGGGATCTTCATCAGGTGGCTCTTCAATGGCTAGAGTCTGAGACTCACTAACAGGTTGAAGCTGTCCCAGAACAACAGCATCCTCAGCATAGACCCTGTCAGGAGGAAGGATTCTGGAGACTATCAGTGTGAGGTATCCAATCCAGTCAGTTCCAAAAGGAGTGACCCCATCCAGCTGGACATAATAGGTGAGTGACCTCTGCTCCCTTTTTACTCCATAGTGTTGGGGATGGGGGCAGTTTCTTTATCAACAGAGTGCAGAATGGGTCAAAGACACAAGGAGAAAACATGGCTCAAGATACAAATACAGCCAATTGGTGATGGATGCATGTTAATCTCAAGATAACACACCAAGCAAGCCTAGCACAGTGCTGCATGCCTTTAACCCCAGCACACCAAAGGTAGAGACAGGTGGATCTCTATGAGGTCCCAACCATCCCAGTCTTTGTTTATTAGCACTGGCAACTGTATCCTAAAGACATTCACACCTCTGTCATGGTGACTCTTCAAGTCAAACTCAAACTGGGTGAATAAACAACAGCATCATTATGTAGGACCCTGAGAAATCTGCCAATAAACCCCAGGCTCTGGGACACTGATTTGCTCACAGGTATCTGAGCCTGTTCCAGGCAGTGGGGTTTAAACCAAAATCAAACTAGTCCTTCTCACAAAGCCCTAGTAACACTGGACAGGAAGATAGAGCAGCAAGAACATCTAGAAGGTGGGCTCAGAGGCTGACAAGCACTTCAGAAGAAACAGAGCAGGGAAAGGTCAGAAAATGAAGGCACCAAGTCTTTAGAGGAAGAGGTTATGAAAGACATGTCTATACTCACCATAGATTCTGAATGTGAGCAGGGATCTGAGGCCAGTGAGGGGTGAGCTGTATAGGTGCCAAGAAGACAGTGTCATACATTCTAAGATTTATGGGTACTGATGAATGGGGGTGATGCTGCTGACCTCACCCCAATAGGACACACACACACACACACACACACACACACACACACACACACACACACACACACACCAAGGCTGAGAGTTGAAGGCACTCAGGGTTCAAATTTCTACCAAATGAAAAGTCCTAATATTGGAAGACTTTTCTCTCTTCCCTCTTAGCCTCACTTGTACCCTACTGGACTTCTCCCACTACTGCCCAAGTCACTGTGGAAGCAGTTCCATCACACATTGCTGAAGGGGACAATGTCCTTCTACTTGTCCACACTCTGCCAGCAACAGCCCCATTTTTTCACTGGTACAAGGGGAAAAATGTTGATCAGAGGAAGGAAATTGCACGATTGGTAATATCCAGAGGTAAAATAGAACCAGGGCCTGTATCCAGCTACAGAGAGACACTATATTCCAATGGATCCTTGCTCTTCCTGAATGTCACTCGGAAAGATGCAGGAGTCCATTTGCTATGTGTGACTATGGAAAACTTTGATGAAAAGAAAACATGTGTGCAATTTAAGGTTCACCCTAAGTAATTCCCTGTAACTTCTGGTGGCCGAAGCCACGCTGTCACCCCTGGGAAAGGCACATAAATATTTTTCAAATGGAGCTCTTTAGAGGGCAAGGCACTTTTGAGAAACACATCAATTTGGAAAGACCTATGGAAACAATACTGCATTCCTTTGTGCTGATCCTAGGGAGCTCATGGGCTTCAGGCCTCTCTAACTTTGGCTATGCTCATTCCTATGGGAACCCTTAGGTTTGCTTTGTTAGTTTTGAATTTGCCCATGATTTCTGGGAACAAAAGCTCTGATCTGTTACAGAAACAATGTCTCTGGTGGCCTCTGGATACCTTTGGAGTCATCCTGAGAGAACAGGAGGAACCCATTAAAGTTAATGATTATTGCTTATTCAACTCTAGAAAGAGATAAACATACTCCAAAAAAAACTTAAGAACTTGAAAAAGGGTTTCTTTCTTTTTTATTTATTTATTGTATAAGTTAATTTGATTTTTCAAATCAGCCACGGATTCCCCTTTCCTCCCCTCTCTGGCTCCCCCCGACTGCCTTTCCCCCACCCCACTCCCCCATTCCCATCTCCTCCAGGGCAAGGACTCCCCTGGGGATTCAGCTCAACCTGGTAGATTCAGTCCAGGCAGGTCCAGTCCCCTCCTCCCAGGCTGAGCAAAGTGTTCCTGCATAAGCCCCAGGTTCCAAACAGCCAGCTCATGCACTGAGGACAGGTCCCGGTCCCACTGCCTGGGTGCCTCTCAAACAGTTCAAGCTAATCAACTGTCTCACTTATCCAGAGGGCAAAAAAACAGTTTCTTAATGGTGACTTTAAAAACTTTAAGGAACATATGAGGAAAAGATATAGGACATGAAAGGTCAGATATTCTTCTGTAGCCAGGACATAAAAATTCAGATATTTTTCTAATGTCAAATATCAATAGAGTAATCTAAAACTTCCAGTTCCCTTAAAAGAAAAGTACATGCAGAAATTGCCAGGAAGAATAGATATTTAGTCCCATCAGCTAATGAGTTAGGTATTAATCATTTGTATTTTGAGAACTTATAAAGAATAGGATTATAACTGTAGTCCACATGAAAGGTATATACAGATTACTTAGAAATTGGCAAACACCTGAACATGATATCCTAGACGTAACAATACACTCAGCTGGTTACAAAAAATGAAAGTATCCTATTGTTAAGAACTAATCACAGGGCTTAAATCTCTTACTTTGTACTAGCGTGTTTGTTGCTGGCTAGGGCACACTATGAAGAAGATACAATCATTTGGCTTGCACTCTAAAGATAGGGGGTAAAGGCCAATGACATCAAGGGAGTAGGATGAAGAAGAGAAACTAAAATGAATGAACGTGAATGATTCTTGGGAAATGATTAAAGAGAAATGATTAGAAATTGCTCATGCTTGAATACATTAGAACTTGTATAATAAAGATGGCCTGAGCTAGTTGGGACCATCACTTTGAAAGGCAACTGGTGGTCCAACTTTTCATTCTTCACTGACTTCACACCTCCATCCTGTGTCACAGAAGCCCACTGGACATGGACTCCAGCATCCTGGGTCGTGGGTGGAGCTAATCCTACTTTACACATAGGGTTGTCAGTCTTGTATGACTCAAGGTTGTGGTCCCCATATTGTGGTTCAAGCAATCAGTAAAGGACACACATTAATGTGTGGAAAAACAGCGATAAATCAGGATGCCTCACTTAGATCTGAGGAGAGAGGTTGGTGTAACTGAACCCAGGCACATCAGACTTTGCCCAGGTCTTAGATACTCACCATGAACATGGCCTTGAGAAAGACCCTTCAGAACTCAGGCAGGGCCACGCTGAGGACACCGTGAGAGTCTCACAGAGATATGAGCATCTGGAAGCTTTGCTCCAGACCTCCGTGGTAGACTGGACCAGGAATCCTGGGAAGGTTGTAGACAGGATTTAAATTTGACCTGCTGTTGGAGATGACAGGGGACAATGATGGATTGTAGGCTGTGAGGATGCTGACAGTTAGCCTCTGAGAGCCATGTCTGAGGTAGTTTTCCTGGGCATCTCTTCCTGAGACTCAGTGTGCTCAACATAGGTGGAGAGGTAGGACAAGCAATCAGGTAGCTCTTCTGATAGTCTTCTGAGACCTCACAGGAAGGTCAAGAGCCCTAAAGAGATAGAAGAAAAAATCTCCACATGGCAGGTCCTTGCCCTGCATGTGTCCTGCCCAGGGATTATTTCCTGAAGTCAAATAGTAACAGACACTGCTTGGTGGAAGGTCAGGTCAGGTCACATTTAAGGTTAATTTGCAGGCATGGCAATGATCATTTACCATGAATCCTATTATAGGGAAACTGAGACAGGAAACAATCACTGAGTTAGGGTCACACAGCCTGGGTGGTTCAAGCTATCTGTTCACAGTCACATCTCCAGACTCCCCAATACTCTACCTTTAAAATGGTTAATAGACAAGCCTGTATGGGTTCAGCAATGGCCTTTAACAACAGAGAAACTCCAGGCTTTAGAAGAACTGGTAGAAGAGCAGTTAAATGCTCAGCATATTGAAGAATCAACCAGTCCTTGGAATTCTTCTGTATTTGTTATTAAAAAGAAATCTGGTAAATGGAGAATGGTAACAGACCTTAGAGCAATTAACAAAGTAATTCAGCCAATGGGTTCTCTACAATCTGGAATTACTTTGCCTACTCTGTTACCTAAAGGATGGCCTCTCATAGTTATTGATTTAAAAGACTGTTTCTTTTCAATACCCTTACAAGAAAAAGACAGAGAAAGATTTGCTTTCACAGTGCCTACTTATAATAATTCTCAACCGGTTAAGGGATATCAATGGAGGGTCCTCCTACAGGGAATATTGAGTAGCCCAATCCTGTGGCAATATTTTGTACAACAGCCATTGGAAGTGATACATAAATTGTAGATGTAACCAACTGTCTTATTAAATAAGAAACACAGAACCAATGCAAAGAAGAAAGCCAAGAGACCAGAGCTAAGAGCCTTACCCACCTGCTGCAGCTAGCCTCTTCAGCCAAGAGACCTCTCTGGAAGAGACCTACTTCCTGTCTGTTTGTCTTTATATAGACTTTCTGTTCTGCCTTCTCATTGGTTGTAAACCCAACCACATGCCTGCCTCATCACTGCCTGTATGTACAGCCCTCCAGGTCTTCTATGGTATTGAGATTAAAGGCGTGTGTCTCCAATGCTGGCTGTATCCTTGACCACACAGAGATCCACCTAGCTCTGCCTACCAAGTGCTGGGATTAAAGGCGTTGCCACGAACGCCCAGCTCTGCTATGGCTTGCTATTAGCTCTGACCCCCAGGCAACTTTATTTATTAACATACAAATAAAATCACATTTCAGTACAATTAAAATATCACCATAATAAAAAATTTCCTAAATCCAAAATTTATCATTATATTTTGTTAGCTGACTCAAATGCAGATACTTTAGAAAGAATGTTTAAAGAAGTAAAGAAAATTTTGCTTTGCTGGGGATTACAAATTGCTCCTGAAAAGATACAAAGAGGAGATACTATTAATTATTTAGGATATAAAATAGGGCTACAAAAATTAGGTAGGGTGCAAATTAGGAGAGATCGACTATAGACTGTTAATGACTTTCAAAGATTATTTGGAGACATTTCTCATCTATGAACTATTGTTGGGGTAAAAAATGATGAACTGGGAACTGGAGAGATGGTTCAGCAGTTAAGAGCTGCTCTTCCAGAGGTCCTGAGTTCAATTTCCAGCAACCACATGGTGCCTCACAACCATCTGTAATGGGATCTGATGCCCTCTACTGTCATGCAAACACACATGCAAATAGAACACTCATATGCATAAAATATATAAATAAATAAATCTTAAAAAAATGATGAACTGAATAATTTGTTCAAAACCTTAGAAGGTGACAAGGACTTAAATAGTCCAAGAGAATTATCACTTGAAGCTGAGAAAGAATTGGCCTTGGTAGAAAAGAAAGTACACGAAGGACACATGGATCATATTGATCCAAAGCTGGATTGCATTTTGATTATTTTACCTTCTAGGCATTCTTCTACAGGAATTTTAATGCAGAGGGAAAATTTTATATGTGAATGGATATTTTTACCAAAGAAACCGATTAACAATTTAAAAACATGTGGAAAAAAATCTCTGACTTGATTTTGAAAGGAAAATTGAGACTTCATCAATTAGCTGGAATAGACCCAGCAGAAACTGTCATACCTTTAACTAAGAAGGACATTGAAAAATTATGGACAGAAAGTGAACCTTGGCAAAGAGCTTGCAGTAATTTTTTTGGGACAGATTAACAGCAAATATCCCAAAAGTGACAGAATTATAAAGAGAGCTGATTGGATTTTGCCTCGAATTGTAGGAAACACCATATCTTGAGTTCATACATTTTATACAGATGCAAGCAAACAAGAAAAGAAGGTTACAAATCAGAAAATTTAAGTAAAGTGGTTCAAAGTCCTTATAATTCACTTCAAAAATCAGAATTGTATGCTATTCTGTTGGTATTAATGGATTTTTCAGAACCTCTCAACATAGTTACTGACTCTCAGTATGCTGAAAGAGTGGTATTACATATTGAGACTGCAGAATTTATCCATGATGAGTCAGAATTAGCTTCACTATTTATTCAGTTAAAAGATACAATCAGGAAAAGGAGTCATCCTTTTTATATAACTCACATCTGATCTCATATGGGTCTGCCAGGCCCTCTAGCGCAAGGCAATGATGAGATTGATAAATTATTGATAGGAAATGTGCTGGAGGCCTCAGAATTTCATAAAAAACATCATGTCAATAGTAAAGGTTTAAAAAAGGATTTTTCTATAACCTGGCAACAAGCTAAGGAAATTGTAAGAAAATGTCCTACTTGTTCCTTTTACAACCAGATGCCATTACCAGCAGGATGTAACCCAAAAGGTACTCAGAGGAATGAAATCTGGCAGATGGACATGTTTCACTTTGCAGAATTTGGAAAATTGAAATATGTACACCATACCATTGATACTTATTCAGGATTTCAATGGGCAACTGCTTTGAGTACTGCAAAGGCTGATTCTATAATCACTCATTTGCTAGAAGTTATGGCCATCAAGGGCATACCTGCACAAATTAAAACTGACAATGCTCCATCATATGTCTCTGTTAAAATGAAATAGTTTTTTGTTTATTACAATATAAAGCATATTACATGTATACCACATAATCCTACAGGTCAAGCAGTTATAGAAAGATTAAACAGAACTCTAAAGGATATGCTAAATAAACAGAAACCCCCCCCAGGAATAGACTGCATAATGCTCTATTAACTTTGAATTTTCTTAATTCTAATGAGAAAGGAACAACAGCTGCAGAGAGACATTGGATAATAGAAAAAGCTACAGAATTAAATAAGCCTATATATTTGAAGGGTGTGCTGACCTCCGAATGGAAACCATGATATGTGTTATGTTGGGGACGAGGTTTTGCTTTTGTTTCTACAGAAGAAGGTAAGCTGTGGGTACCATAAAAATTGATAAAGGTTCGATTTTAACAAGAGATACCTCTTAATTAGAGGAGGTGATAGTTCATCAACCAGCATTAACATCCAATTTAAACTAACTTATACCAGTAACACATGCCTTTTCATTTAATCAGATATAACTTGCCAAAAGGGAACATTCCCAAAATTAGTCTTGGGGACAGGTTTTTGTTTTTGTCTTTTAGGAGAATGAAGGCAAAGGAATCTGAAGAACATTGGACAAATGAGACAAGTAAAGAAAAAGGACAAATCATCTGTCCCAAGAAAAAGAGTAAAATGGCCTATTGGTATATCATCTATAAAATTTCGTAAGTCTTTCTAAATGTTTGTTTCTGCTCTTCTCTAAAGACATTTAATACTATTGGTCTTCTTGTAGTCCCAGTTCAATTAAAAATTAAAGCTGGCTTTGGAGTTGCAGAATGGCTCTCTCCTTCTTTAAACTCAAGCATGTTGTTAAAAGGAAAATGCAAACTCCCTGTATCATGCCAGAAGAAAGAGCCATCTTCTGATATGGGACAGGAGAAAACAAAAAAAAATTTAAGGGACTATTCTATTACTGCCAATCTCAGTTCTTTGATTCTATTATGATTCTTTAAACTTTTTTTTGAGACAGGGTTTCTCTGTGTAGCTTTGTGCCTTTCCTGGAGCTCACTCTGTAGACCAGGCTGGCCTTGAACTCACAAAGATCTGCCTGCCTCTGCCTCCCGAGTACTGGGATTAAAGGCTTGTGCCACCACTGCCTGGCATTTTAAAACTTTTCTTAAAAGTATGAATTTTATATCAAAATTTACAAGATTAATATATATATATGTACATTTTAAACTTTGTTAAGATACTAATAGTCATATAAAGTACTAATTAATTCTAGAAAAAAGGATTCAATTAGCTGCCTATACATATCTTTGTGTTTGAGTCTTTATCAGTTTTCTGCAGGAAATCATGGCCAGGCCTAACAACAACTGAAGTCTCTAGAAAGAAGATAGGTCTCCACAACAACAATAATTCCACATGGACAATAATAATACCACTAAGCTGACAAACTTCATCTACAGATTAGCTTTGGTCTACAAAGTGCTTAGAGCAATTTTGAGATGGTTAGTTGAGATGATCCAGTTTCAAAGTCTACTAAAGGGCTTGAAATAAGCCCTGAACTTTGGCATTATGCACAGACTGGGCAACAAAGGATATAGCTACCTTTTCTAGGATTTGACAATTAACCCCAAATTTTTCTTTTCAGAATAAAGATACCTTCGCCCATATCCAGCAGGAAGGAATTTTAAGAATATGATGCCCACATTCCCAAAGAGGTGGTGTGGAGTGGGTGGTTTTTTGGTCTTTTAATGGGTTTTGGGTCTGGGGTGATTTTCATTGTTTAGGAGGGATGGTGACAAGCTGTTGTTAAAGGTTAAGAAAAGGGCTAAGCAAGGAGATTAGATTTAAGGTTCTTGTTTAAAAAAAGATATATGGAAATGATAGAATAGAGGGTAGATTATATACTCAGAAAAGTAAAGAGAAGATATAGATACAATACAGATAAAAAGATAGATTATTGAATCTACTTTTAAAAAACAATTACTACTTTTAAATACTTTATATTGGATTGGATTTTTGTATATTGTATACAAATTATATATATTGAGATTGATATTTTTAGAAAATGCTATATATATATATTTGTAATCTTGTTCAAGATATTGTACTTATACCATTCATTTAATAATGTAATGCAATTTGCTAATCCTTGAATGTTATTATTACCACTATTAGGATATAAAGAAACTAAGATTAGTAGTTAGACATTACAATTGAACTTGAAGTCATATTAGGTATGTTTTCAAGATTGAGCAGATATATTTTTAGATAGAAAGACCATCTTCAAACCCTTCAGATACCTACAGAATATGGCATTTAAAATGTTTTAATAACTTAGAAATTTTTTCCTTTTTTCTATGACTATGAGACATGCTGGCTCCTGGCAGTACCAATCTACTTCAGAGAAAATATGGGCATTGAAGAAACTGCATATGGAGTTAACTTTCATTGTGGCAAAAGTTAGCCACTGGACAACAAAGTATCCTCAAATCAACTGCTGACAAACAGGACAGACAGGACATGAAACAAAGGACTACTGATTCTTGCCAAAACAAGTGTGGTTATGGCTTTATCAAAAGGCATCTTTTGAGACCAGGACAATATGGCATCATCTCTGAAGTGGCCTTTGCAATCTGGAAAAGGTACAGTGCCCTTTTCTTTGAAGGCAGCTGAACTGGCAGTGGATTGATGGCTTCTGATATGCAGAGGAACAGCAGCTGAATCAGTTATTCTTGAAAGAGTAGCTAAGCTGACAGAGTCTAACCTTTCAATGGTAGACTGTCATTTAATTAAGGAACAAGGAGATGAACGGGATGCTGAGATGAAGACACACACACACACACACACACACAAGAAAACTGGACAGCTGAATTAAAAAAAACATCAACAATTTCCAGGATTTAAAATCCTGAATCATGACGGGACACTAGTGGAATTCAGGTGTTTCTGGTACATGGACTGCTCTCACCAAATGTGAGGTCGAATTGTTGGCCTGGTGTATATCCTACTTTACAAATGAGTCTGTCAGATATGCTAAGCCTATAGGCTGAAGATGATGGTCCAACGTTGCAGAGAAATTTTGGGTGACTGTCCAGGCAGCTGGCTGTTTCTGTCAACTCACATTTTTTTGGAAGCCACTTGCGTGCACTTCTTGTTTTATATTTTTTTAGGCAATATTATTTCCTTCTTGGGTCTCTGAGGGAGTTGAAGATTAAGTAGTTATAGTTAGTTAAAATTTAGATAGTTATAGTTTTCCTTGTTAAGAATTTCAGAAAAGAAACCCACTAAAGAGGTATAAGTGTATAAATCTGAAAGACATTATAAGATAGTTCTGTTAGTAATATAAGTTAGGATAGAAAGTAAATCAGGTACATTTTGGATTTACCAAAATAGGGTAGATAATGGAATTATTTTCTCTGAATTTGTCAAATGCAAATGGACTAGACATTGTTTAGGTGTTTATTGCTTGTATATATTATATATAGCTATTGTACTTTTGTATATATTTTTTCTTATATTAGTTAAAACTTTTTTCCTCTTATTAAAATAGAAAGGGGGAAATGTGGTGATATTTTATTTGTGCTGAAATGTGATTTTATTTGTATGTTAATAAATAAAGTTGCCTGGGGGTCAGAACTAATAGCAAGCCATAGCAGAAGTCTGGCAGTGGTAGCACATGCCCTTAATCTGATCACATGGCAGGCAGAGTCTGTGGGGTTCAAGGACATAGCCAGCTTGGAGACACACGTGTTTAATCTCAATACCAACCATAGAGACCTGGAGGTCTGTATAGATGGGCAGTGACAAGGAGGTCATGTGGTTGCATTTACAACCAATGAGAAGGCAGAACAGAAAGTCAATAAAAAGATAGACATACAGGAAGTAGGTCTCTCTTTCTCAGGGGAAGGATGGCAGCAGCAGCAGGTGGTAAGAAGGTGGTTTTAGTCTCAGCTCTTAACTAGTGCTCTGACCTCTGGGGCTTTTAACTCTGCATTTGTCTCTGTGTTTCTTATTTAATAAGACCATTACATCTGCACAGTTTTTAGTGGAGGAGGTCAGACAAGACATGCCTATACTAACCAAAGATTCTGAGTGTGAGTAGGGATCTGAAGGTAGTCAGGGGTGAGCTGTGTAGACACCAAGAAGACAGTTTCACACAGTGGAAAGATTCAGGGATACTGATGAATGGGGTGATGCTGCTGACCTTCTCCCAACAGGACATACAAATACCAAGGCTGAGAGTTGAACACATTCAAGTTTCCAATATCTACCAAACGCAAAAGTCCTAATATTGATAGATTTTTCTGTCTTCCCTCTTAGCCTCTCCCACCACTGCCCAAGTCGCTGTTGAAGCAGTTCCACCCCACCTTGCTGAAGAGAAGAAAGTTCTACTTGTCCACAATCTGCCAGCCTCAGTCCTTTTGTTTTACTGGTACAAGGGAGAATCTGTGGTTGGGAGGAATGAAATTGCAGGATTTATAATGTCCAATAATACAAGCGAAACAGGGCCTGTATACAGCGGCAGAGAGACAGTATACCCCAGTGGATCCTTGCTCACCCAGAATGTCACGTAGAACGATGTAACTTAGGTATATATCCTCAGTATCTCTAGGTTATTTTCTGAGACGTGTGTATCATTTATACCATATTTAGATGTCTCTATTTTATATTCATCTATCCCAATAACTGGCAATTCATATAAGTTATTTTTTAACTTTCCTAAACAGTCTCCATATCTAAACTTTCATACCCTTATAAAAACATTACATCCAAAAGCATTTATGTATTTAATTAGTCAGGAGTCATAGGTGATTGATTATTGAAAACAGTCAATGTAAAGTAAATTTCTTTTAATGAAGGAACAGTAAAAGTCCTTTTGAAATCTGTTTGGTGAGCTATCTTTTATTGAAAATGGATAGCAAGGCAAATTATCTTCAGACCTGGTGAATGGACATATCTAAATGATCTCAAAGTATAATTTGACTAAACCCTGGTAGTAAGAGGCATGGCATAGTTCAAAGTGGGAAGCTTAAACATTTTTAAAATGTCATGGGTAAAGTAAGGAATTTATTCTATTAATATTCAGCATATTTAGCCTGTTTCCAAACCTAGTTTTGTATAGAGAATTTGATCATTTATATGATGATCAAGTTTCAACTTATATCCTAATAAACTCTCTTTTATAGTTTATAAGTTACATATGACTTATCCTTTAAGAATGTACAGTTTTAAGCCGGGCGGTGGTGGCGCACGTCTTTAATCCCAGCACTCGGGAGGCAGAGCCAGGCGGATCTCTGTGAGTTCGAGGCCATCCTGGGCTACAGAGTGAGTTCCAGGAAAAGGCGCAAAGCTACACAGAGAAACCCTGTCTCGAAAAACCAAAAAAAAAAAAAAAAAAAAAAAAAAAAAAAAAAAAAAAAAAAAAAAAAAAAAAAAGAATGTACAGTTTAGGTCGGCCAATCATGCGCATTTTTACAATGACTACTGGTGTTAAGCATGTTTTTATTTTTTGGTTGTGAGACAGAGTCTCACTATATACTCCTAGCTGGCAAGCCTGGAATTCGGAGAGTACTGGGATTTAATGTGTGCACCACCATACCTGGCCCATAAGCATTTCTTTTTCTCCTTTTTTTACTTTTGGTTTTTTCAAGACAGGGTTTCTCTGTGTAGCCCTGGTTGTCTTTAAACTCACTTTGTAGACAACTCTGTGTGGAACTCACAGAGAGTTCATGTGCCACTACACGTGACCCCACAGAATTTCTTTTCTTTTCTTTTCTTTTTTTTCCAGATAGGGTTTCTTTGTGTAGTTTTGGTGCCTGTCCTGGATCTTACTCTGTCCACCAGCTGGCCTTGAACTCTCAGAAATCTGCCTGCCTCTGCCTCCCTAGTGCTGGGATTAAGGCATGTGCCACCACTGCCTGGCATGTTTCTTTTTTATTTTTAGACAATCTCACATCATAGCTAAAGCTGAGAGAGACCACAGGGTTGGCATAGATGAGTTTCCACCTAGGGACTCGGTTATTCTGAATCAAGCTATTGTTCTGACTCTCCAAAGGTCTGTCTGGATTGTATGCTTCTGCTGACTTCTTCACCCACCAGATTTGGTTCCAAATTCTAGAGTCTGCTTCTTCAGCTGCTTCCCTCCACCTGTTCTAACCACTGCTCTCTCCCTCTCCACTGTACAAGTGTCTCTCCTGCTCACTGTCTCTCCTGCTCCTAGAGCTTTCTATGCCTTACACCCACCTGCCTGGACACTCGCCTTGCATTTCTCCACTCTGGCCTGCTCCACCCATCCAGGTTATGCCCACGTGGGCACATACATCTACTAAAGACACCTAGCCTCTCCCTTTCCCCCAAAGCCTCAGCTGCTCTCTCCTCTCTGTCTGTCTTGCTCTCTCCCCTCTCTAAGTTTGGCTCTCTGTCTGTGCCTGTCTGTCTCTCCTCCGTCCTCTCTCTGTCTCTCCCTGTATCTCTCTGTCTCTGTCTCTGTCTCTGTCTCTGTGTCTGTCTGTCTGTCTCTGTGTGTGTGTCTTTCTCTTGGTTAAGTGTCATCCCAAGTTGCCTACATTGTCTACTATTACTACAAATCTTTACCATTGTGCCAGGAATCTCCTCTCGCCCCCACTGGGCCCCATCAAAAGGAGAAGGGACTCCTCTCCTCTGTGACAAGTTTTCCCATTCCGCTTAGGGATGCCAGGATGGACATTCTTGTCACAAGGGACACTTTGCCCACCTCAGCTCTGCCTTTTCTCGACTCCCCTAGGAACTGCAGCCCACCCTGAGCCTTCCTGAGACCCCTTCCTCGTCTCCTCCCTTAGGAGCTGACCGCAGTCCACACCCACTGTGCCCTCTATCTCACCTCCCTCTTGGAGCTTATAGAATTCCAGATTTTCCTTTTGCGACCCTACCATCTCCTTGGACTACAAACAGCTTGGCCTCGATGCAGCTCAATCAATGGCCAAAGACTGGCAAATTCTCAGTGTCCAAATTCTCTCCTATGGTAACAATTGCCACTGCACAAACAAAATGATCCCAAATATCTTCTAAGGGATAAAAGTTGTATTGTGAATGGTATTGTTTAGCAGGAGTCTTAAAAGTTCTTATTAATAAAATCAAACCCGAGGCCAGTTATTGGGGTCAATGCTGGTAGATCAGAGAGACAGAACAAACCACAGCTATCTCACCTTGCCAGTTCCTCAGCTGGTCCTGTTTCCTTAGACTGGAAGTCTCAGAGTCCTCATCCAGAATGAATCTCAGCTGAACTCTGTTGCTCCAAAGCCTGAAAGCTTAACTAGGCTAAATGCTTAACCAGCCAAATGCTTAATCAGCCAAATGCTTCTAGTTTCTGGTCCTCATGCCTTATATATCTTTCTGCTTTCTACCACCACTCCCTGGGATTAAAGGCTGGCTTTCTGGGATTAAAGGCGTGTGTCACCATGCTTGGCTATTTCCAATGTGGCCTTGAACTCACAGAGATCCAGAGGGATTTCTATCTCTGAATGCTAGGATTAAAGGTGTGAGTGCCACCATTTTCTAGCCTTTGTATTTAGTGGCTGTCTGTTCTCTGACCCCAGATAAATTTATTAGAGTACACAATATTTTGGGGAACACAATACCACCACAGTATTGTTTCCTTATTTCATTCTCTGTGTGTACATTCTGGGTATACAGGAAGGCTACTGATTTTGGTGTTAATTTTGTAACCTACTATTTTGCTGAGCATGTTTGTAAGCTGTCAGAGTTTTCTGTAGTCTTTAAGGTATATAACATCTACAAATGAGGACACTTTGACCTCTTCCTTTCCTATTTGTATCCCTTGTATCACCATCTGTTGTCTTATTGCTCAAAGTCTTCAAGGATTACATTGAGTGGGAGTGGAGAGAGTAATGGGACTAATCCACAGAGTCTATTTAATGATAAAAGGAATTTATTTGGGAGTTAACTCACAACCAGAATAAAGGAATTGGTCACAGAATCCTGGAGAGGTGAGCCACATTCCAATGCAGTTCTCCGGTGAGTTCTGCCCTGGTCTGACCCAGTATCCAAAATCAGGGATTCACAAAGCCTAGAGACCATGGGTACATGCATCCCAGGTCTTAAGGATCCCCCAGTGGCATGTACCTCAAGGTCATAGGCAGGTGTAATACCTACCTGCTACCTCACCAGGGGCAGTGTTCTAGGGCATGGCTCAAACAGCTTCCTACTACAAGAGAGTGGACATTTTTTGCCTTGCCTTGGTTTTAGTAGGAATGCTTCATGTTTTTCCTTCACATAGCATGATGTTGGCTGTTGGCCTGTTGTATAGGGCTTTTTTTATATTGAAGTATGTTTTTGCCTCCATAGTCTCTCTAGGACTTTGATGCTTGTCTGCAGTTAATGGGCTAAAGGTCTTACAAAATAAAATAGATGAATCTTGCTAGACTCAGTGACACACCCCTGGGATCAAATGAGTCTGTTCTTTCTAGACCATCCCAAGGAACATCAGTAAAATTCTAGTCTTTTCTGAAAGTGATATTTCCCAAAGATTATGTTATGCAAAACAAGTCAAATATGAAGGGGGCACTGTTTAAATGCCACTTCAATGCAGCCATGAATAGACAGGTGTAATTAATGGTGCTGAGAACTCAAACTCAGAATTAACTGAGAAGATACTCAAACTCGGAATTAACTGAGAAGATACTCAGAGGAACTTGGTAGAGGAAGGAATATTTTACAACTTACTCATGGGGTTACTCCATGCATGCACACATTACCCAAACCAACTTATGACCAGGTGTGGTGATGTGCTATCTGTAATTTCAACTACTCATAAGGCTGACTGGAGAGGGTTACTTGAGGCCAGTATTTTGAGACCATACTGAGCAACAAAGACAGACACCCTACCTCAATACAAAAATAATCAAATAATAAGGGACTATGGATATAATTTCAGTGATATGGTGCTTGTCCAGCATTTGTAAGGCACGGAGATCTAGACCAAGTATGCATGCACAAACACAAGCACACATGCACACACACATACTCGCACGTGCATGTGCACACACACAAAATTAATAAGTAATTTTTATGAAAATGTGGAATACATACACAATGGGGTATTCTTCAGCCAAAGGAAGGAAATTAAGTCATTTGCAGAGAACTGGATGGAACTAGAGAACATCCTGTTAAACAAAATAAGCCACACTTAGAGGAGTCTCATAAGTTTCTTCTCATATACAGAACTTAGGGGTCGGAAGGAAATGAGAGGAAGGGACTAGCAGAGACATGGAGGGGTAAAGGGGGGAACAGGAAGGAGAGAGGGTAAGTTCATCAAACTACAGTCTATGCATGTATGATTATAATCCACTACTTCATATGAGGCACAATAATCCTAGCATGGGGAAAGACTTAAGTAGACATGTCTCCAGAGACGTACAAATAGCTCGTTGGTACAGGAGAGGGCACTCAATATCACCAGTTGTGAAAATGTCAAAGGACCCTTCCTGGAATACGCACTAGGACACCAATGGGAGTGGAAGAGAGGCGATGTCACCCACTCAATGAGTGTGGAAGAGAGGTGATGTCACCCGGACTGATCCAGGAACCAATGTGGAAAGAGAGCGATGTCACCCGTGGACTGACCCAGGACACCAATGGAGTGGAAGAGAGGATGTCACCCGTGGACTGATCCCAGGAACCAATGGAGTGGAAGAGAGGTGATGTCACCCGTTACCCCAATGAGAGTGGAAGAGAGTGATGTCACCCTGGACTGACCCCAGGACCCCAATGAGAGTGAAGAGAGGTGATGTCACCCGTGGACTGACCCCAGGACCCAATGAGAGTGGAAGAATTGTCACCCATGGACTGACACCAGGACACCAATGGGAGTGGAAGAGAGGCGATGTCACCCTGGACTGACCCCAGGATACCAATGAGTGTGGAAGAGAGTGATGTCACCCGTGGACTGACCCCAGGACAGCTCCTGAAAAGTTTTGATGCTGGGTCTGGTTTGTATTCTCATTTTACACTCTAAAACCACAAGGCGGGGTGGGAAGTAAGATTTTACAGAATCGTGTGTGGCTGTCAGCAGGTAGTTAAGGGAACGGCCATTGTTTCGGCTATTCCTCCAGGTCATTCCCTTTCAGGTTAGCTGGTGAAGGCATGCTCGGCAAATAGGCAGTACAGGCAGTGCCTTAAGGAAATCAATAAATCGGGACCCAACAACTGGCCTCTTCTACCTTATTCTACTTCAAACACACAAATCAGACTCAAATGTGACCCCCTCCACACCTAACAAGGCTTCTTAGACACCTCAAACAACTCAATGACAAACATTGGTGGGATGTGGAAATGGTGCACTCCTTGGGCATGACTTACAGGAATCTGAAACGTGAGCCCCTGTGGGAAACACTACTGAGCTCCTAACAGCTGAACACAGACAGCCACCAGGCACTCCCACTGTGGAAAATACGCTCAGAATTGCACTAGAGTTTCATGTGCAAGCTGGATAGTTACAGACTCCTTGTCACAGCCACACGTCCATCACCAGGTGAATAGAGAAGCATACACACATTTCAAGATGAATCAGCCATACAAAGACAGAGTTCTCAGAGCCTGCTGAGATGGCTCACTACATAAAAGTTCCTGTCTGCAAGCCTGGTGCCCTGGATTTGATCCCAGGACCCACATGCTGAAACTAAAGAGCAATGTGGCAGCTCCACCCACCCACTCCTCTGCCAATAAATGCAGTTAAAAAAAAAAAAACCACAAGACAAAATTCAGATACAAGCCACAAGTTGAATATATCTAGAAATACCTGAATGAAATAAGTCAGAAACAAAATGGGATTCATCATATAATTACAATTAAATAAAAGTTCAAGAATATACAAAGTCACACAAGGAAAGCAAATTTCAGGTTTACAGAGCCTGAGGGAGAGCAGCCATAAGGTGTCATTGTTTATTGGCAACAGAAAGCCTGTTGAGATGACAAATTTTAGAAATAGTAGAGACAGGAGACAACATTCTAATGTAATTAATACCATTGATTTGTATATTTGAGTTGATTTAAATACATTTCATGTTACATATGCTATATAACTTCTTCTACAGACGATAGGGAAGACTTATAAACACACACACACCTGCCCAGATAATCTTCAGACCCCTCATGAATGATATCATCAGCTGACCGAGTCCATAAAGCCAAGCTGGTCTCCTTCTCTCTTCAAATGTATTTTTAAGTTTTATTTGCAGATGATATGATTTTACATATAAAAGACCCCACAAACTCCATCTTGACACTAAAAACACATATACCCAGATTTTTCTTTGAAACCCTAGGGCACAAAGCTCCTCTGATACTGCTCATCTCTTTAGTTCTCCAGCTCTGGACCAGTGATCTAAAGACAGCTAGTATGATCTCCCTAGACTTTCCTCACATAGACTGGAGCCCAGCAATGAAGGAACACCACAGTGAGAGGGTCAGGATGACCAGGCCTGCAGCCTGGAAGTCAGAGCCTATCTGTACCAGGCAGGGTTCAGGGCAGCTCAGAGAATGGTGCCTGGCCAGCATTCTTGCTGCAGCCCTTAACACCAGAAGGGGGTCTTCTCTTGACATTGAGGGGGCAAATTGGGACACAAATTAACATTCATCAAGACATGAACTTGGCTTTGGATGAAGAGGTGAATTCACAGCCTGGTTCCCATACTTTGACGTAACAAACCACAAGTCCCTCAAAGGTGGCCTGCTCTGCTTTTCCTTTTTTTCCCCTGAGCTGTGTAACCCATTACCTTCAAGTATCACCCACAGGGATAGATTACAGGAAAGTCACCTGAGCAGAGGACCGAGATTGCCCATAAAGTCACAGAGGGCATGAGCAAACCTGAGACTCAGCTCAGCCAATACACAGAGAGGGTCTCTCTGCACCTTCTACTGAGGATAGTAGAGCCCAATTCTATCAAACTTCCCACCCCATGCTCTCCATTCGTAGTATATCCAGATCACCTCTCTTGCATTTTCAGGAAATGAATCTTTTTCTGTTCCTCAAGTTCTGTCAGGAACATTGACCAATCTGATAACAGATAAAGGAATGATCTCCCAAAGCAGTCATGATTCAGACAGCCCATTTGTCTGCCTAGAGCCACGTAGGACCTTCCTGCTGAGTAAGTCCTACTGTCCCAGAGCACTAGATGACAGAGAAGACCAGGTAACCTGTTGTCTTTCTGTGTCACAAAAGGAACACACCCTTAGTTTGGGGCTCCAACTGATCAACTAGAGAGCCCAAGCCTTTCCCAGAGACACCAGATTAAACTGAATCACACAAAAGACACCTTACGTAAGAAGTCCTCCACCAAACAAGATGCCAGCCCGAGCAAAAATCAGAAGTTGACCACCCCTCTGGCGGGGGATGGGGAACCGAGAGGAAAGGAAGCAGGTCTAAATGGGTAGGGAACAGGGGAGAGTCCTAGCAACAGTCCCTGTCACCAGCCCATGTGACCCTGAAAGGTCCAGCCCCATAATGAGCTCAGTTCAGAGAGACAAAGGACAACAGAACTGACATTGGACCATCAGGCTTTGGAAGAAGTTCTGAAGCCTGAGCTCTTTTCCATAGAGGCAAGACTAAGCAGACAAGAGACTATGGAGCCCCCTCAGCCCTGCTTGCAGGTGAGGGAACAACCTTGGGGAGTGAGCAGGAACATGAATAGACTGCTGTGCCATGTCTAGCACAGCTCCAGGGATGACCAGACTGGGATGGAGAGGGAATGAAGAAAAGACAGATGGACACACAGACACAGGAAAGCTGGGATTGGGTGGACTGGGATCTCTGTAAGAGAAACCCCAGCACTCAGGAGCACAGTGTGTTTATTATATGGAGTTGAACAGAGAAGAGGGCCTATTGCATACAGCTGAACAAGGAGGCGGGGTTTGTGGAGAACAGTTGGGTCAAGGCAACAGTAATCTAGGAGCAGTCTCTTTAGGGAAGCAATCTTCAGGCCATAAATATCCATGGGAGAGAGAGTGAAAGGATGAATGGCGCTGATTGGTCGGCTGAAGAGTCATGGGCCACAGCTACCAGAGTTAGAAAGAGTGCTGTGGGATGTTCTGCATGTCTATGGAGCCTGTTCTTGGATTCCTCGTGGCTTTACCCAGCAGGTCCCCATAGAGGATGATTAGGACCACGGGCCTGAGTGCAGGTGTCTGAGATGGTCTGCACTTGGCTGTGCTGTGGGATGATCTGTATGTCAAGTTGCTCTGATTGGTTAATAAATAAAACACTGATTGGCCAGTGGCTAGGCAGGAAGTATAGGCGGGACTAACAGAGAGGAGAAATAAAAGAACAGGAAGGCAGAAGTCACTGCCAGCCACCACCCTGACAAGCAGCATGAAAAGATCCCGGTAAGCCACGAGCTGCATGGCAAAGTAGATTTGTGGAAATGGATTAATTTAAGCTATAAGAACAGTTAGCAAGAAGCCTGCCATGGCCATACAGTTTGTAAGCATATAAAGTCTCTGTGTTTACTTGGTTGGGTCTGAGCAGCTGTGGGACTGGCGGGTGACAAAGATTTGTCCTAACTGCGGGCCAGGCAGGAAAAATCTAGCTACAAAAGAGCTTCATTAGAAATAAACCAGCCTGGAGAGACAGAAAGATGGTGGGAGCAGAGCAGAGAGGAAACAGAAAGAAGAGGTGGGGTCCACGTCCAACTTTTTAAGGCGGAAATTGTGTGACCCATGGCACCCATGCCCCCTGAAGACATAAGACGTTAAACTCAGGAGAGTAAGAGCAGGATCCTAACATTTCAGACGTTTGCTTATTATAAAAAAGCAAGTAAATAGGAACAAGGGCATTGTTTCTCCAGAAAAACTGCTTCTAGCTGACTTGGTGGGCGTCAGTTGGGTTCTTAGGGGAATAGAGAAGGGGGGTCTTCTGGGTAGACAGGCATTGTGGGATGATGGGCTGTCTGTTGTCCATTGCTCTGGAGCCGTGCATCCATCTTGGCTTGGCACTCTGGCTGCTTTTATATCTGACAGGTTGCTGGTGAGACAGGAAAACCTTAAGTAGATTGACCTGTTCAGATGGATTTAAGCTAGTTTCTGGAGCTTGGGAAAAAATTTTGAACACGTTAAGAAGCAGCCATGAGAAGATTAGTGACCATTTGGGGTATTTAGTAGTCTACTTGTATTGGTAGTGTTAATGAGAGAGACAGAGAGATTGGAACGTGTTAAGCTTTATCAGAGACAGATTTTTTAAGGCACCCGTTTCCTTTACTAGCATCCAGGACACACAGGTGACCAATTGTTGAGAGCATTTAACAGTAATAGATGGTTATATTAAAGTCTGTTTTTGCAGAACCCAGATTAAAGTCTGTTTTTGTAGAGCCCAGACATTTTTGGATCTGGGGCTGTAAATACCATTTAGCTGTTACAGTTTCTTACTTGATGATCTCTGGCCTTCAGTTCTGTGGTGGTCCTGTAACCATTAGCTGAACAGTGAGTTAGAACAGGGAATTGGGAAGAGAAAATTGTGGTGCATGAGAACTTATTTCTTTGGAATTAGGGACAAGGCAAAGATCAGGGCCCTGTCTGTGTGCTCGAAGAGGAGAAGCACTGTGACAGGTCTGGAGTGAGGCACATGGAGGGAGCAATGAAATGAAAGCTTCTATCTTGACTGGAAATCTTTTCCCATTAAGTAACCCTGAAAGTGCAATTAAGTCTGGTGAGGTGGGTAAGGCTGTCCCCCTACCCTGACAATAGGGAAACAAGGAGAGGTGACATCCCAAAACTCCCAGGACCAGGTCAGTGGCTCTGGTGTCCAGAAGGAAAGAAATGGATTGCTTCCATGCTGCATTCTGGGTTCCTACGAGCCTCTAGCCAAGCTAGGTCTGCTGGAGGTCTTAGCTTGATGTTCCCATGCCATCTTGGTACCTGGGAGCAGTCAGCTGACCGTTTGTCTTTCTAGGCAGCACTTTTAGCAAGGCTGTTGATGGCCTGGCAGGGCACTCGCTAGCCCGAGTGGCCTTTTTCCTCACTTAAAACAGGGACCCAACAGTTTTTGGGAGTCAGCCAGTGCCAGTACTTGGCAACTTTGTTCTTGGGCTTTCTCAGGCTTTTTATCTCTTCCCTGGGTGCACCTTGAATACCACAGATGACACTTTCACCTGTGGGGTCAGGAGCCTTGCTCTCCAGATGCTTAAGTTTTAGTCAGGGAGGTCTAGGGAAAAAGAGATGGATTTTACTCCGTGTCTTGATTTTTTTTTTTATGTCTGCTGGCTTGAGGACAGCTTTTGGAAGACTTGCCTAAGGGCAAACTATAAACTGATTTCTGGCTCGAGAACCATCCTGACTATTGTAAACTTATTTGCATGGATCTTACCCTGCTTCCAGACCCCTCTGTGCCTCTCACAGCAGCTTGAGAATGAGTGGGAGGAGTTAAGGGGAATTAAAGTGAGATTCAGTAGAAGTGGCCCACCCAACCGTAGAGAGCCCGCCTACTGCTGGAGGGGGGCAAGTAGAAGTCAGATAGACAGAAATGGTTGCACGTGGCAGAGAAAAACATCAGAAATGGGGAGGAGAAGCGTTCAGAGCTTTAGCAGAAGCTTGAGGATAAAGTAACTCTTTTTATTTGCCTGTTCACTGGCAGAAGTTCCCAGGAAGCTGTTGTGTGGTCATATTTACTGGTATCTGCCCCTTTTCCCATGGCTGAGAGAGAAAATAAAAAATTAAAATAGCAAACCGGGATCCTAGGCTCCTATCTCAAGCATCTCTGAGGTAGAGGAAGGATCTATGAATCCACACAAGTTAGGCTCCCCACTTTGTCAAGGGAGGGGTAAGGGCTGGGATGTATGTACCCAGAAGACCTCATGGGGCTGGACAGCATCCCATACTTTGTCAAGATAGAATGTGTCGGACACAGCGGTGGACCCCCGCCCCCCCAGGTCCGGTCGCGAGTAATATACCTCAGGCTGCAGAGCCATGTGAAACAGACTCACCAATCGCATGTGATGGAGAGGCAGTGGCGGGAGCTGCGTCAGCAGTGGGGGGATAGGGCAGGACGCAGCTCCAGTGGTGGTCGCAGAAGCATAGCCCTGAGGTGTACTTCAGTGGTGGCAGCAGTGGCAGTGAGCAGTCACAGGCCCTCAGTACAGGGTTCCCCACAACATTCAGCCCCAGACGCTGAGTGTGAAGAGAACTTCCTGTCTGAGATCCGAGTCATGGCACCATTGAAAGGATGATCTCTGCTGGTTGGTTGGCGGCAGGGTCATGTCAAGGACAGCATAACTCAGCAGAGTGGCAAATCCTTCCTCAGGGGTACTAAGTGGCAATATTGACATTGTATGTACAAAATGTCCACCATATCTCTCTGTGTTAGGATCCTGCTCTCACTCTTCTGGGTCTAAAGACTTATGTCATCGGTGGGTCGCAGGCGACTGAGTACTGCCTTGTGGTCACACAATCTCCAGATTAAAAAGTCGGATGTGGACCACCACTGTGGCTGCATCCTGCCCTGTCCCGCCACTGCCGACGCAGCTCCCGCCACTGCCTCTCCACCACATGTGATTGGTGAGTCTCTGTTTCACATGGCAGGCACTCTGACCAACTGAGCCATCTTGTTGGCCATTATGTTGAGTTTCTTATCCTCATGCTCACATTTGCAGCATAACCTCCTAGCACAAGACTCTTTTTTCTGATAACTGTTTATTTGTGGTGTGTAGTAGTAGTAGTAGTAGTAGTAGTAGTAGTAGTAGTAGTAGTAGTGTGTTTGATGTGTAACTATTGAGCTATCTCTCCAGTTCTATAAACAAAATATATATATATATATAGGACTGGAGAGATAGTTCAATAGTTAAGAGCCCTAGCAGCTCTTCCAAAGGACAGGGACTCAATTTCCAGCACCCACATGGGAAGCTTATTCCCATCTGTAACTAAGTTCCAAGGAATTCAACACCCTCTTCTGTCCTCCTCAGGTACCAAACATGCATGTTTGCAGAGACATATATGCAGCCAAAAGGCCCATATGATGCATCTGGCATCATAACAAAGACACCATTCGAATCCAATGTCAAGATGCTTTCATCCTGTCTCCTAAAAGTCTGATGACTTTCAGCTCTGATCCATTTTAGGTCTTTGATCCATTTAGAGTTGATTTTTATATGTTGTTAGATGAAGGCTTAACTTCATTCTTTTACCTGGATATCCCATTTTCCCAACATCCCTTGTTTAACTGATTATTCCTCCATCCTTGAACAATCTTAGCAGCCTGATCAAAACTCATCTGGTCACAAAGGGTCAGATGGACAGCAAGAATGCCTTCCAAGTTCTGTAACTCAATAGGGCAACTCTGTTTCACACCAAGTAATTCAAAAGAGCCAGCAATGAATGTTTGTAACAAATAGAAAAAGTGACAGATGAAATGGTGGATATGCCTACTGATCGATCTGACACACATTATAATATATTTGCAAAACTGTGCCCCATAAACACACATATTGAGTGTATCAACTAGTCTTTAATTTAATCATGGCGAGTGTGCATGAGCAATTCTGAGCTTTCTCTGATTCTATTCACTGATCTGTATGTCTGCCTTTATGTCAGCAGTAGACTATTTTGATTGTTGCAGCTTTGTACAAAAATTATAAAATCATATAGGATGTCTGAAATTTTATTCCTTTTTCTTTTTCAAGATACTTTTAAAGCCAGGTATGTGGTTGCTTGCCTCTAATCCAGCTCTTGGGAGCAGAGACAGGTAGATCTCTTGGAGACTGAGGCCAGCTTGATCTATATAGTGAATTCAGGACAGCTAGAATGGACTTTTCTATTTCTGTCCAAAATGCCATTGGGGTTTTTATCTGATGTGTATAGAACTGATAGACAACATTCAGGGATATTGTCATCTATTTAAAAAAAAAGTCTATCAGACAAGCTGGCTCATGCCAGTAATTCCAACACTCAAGACTGAGGCAGGAGTACCAAAGTTCTAAGAGTGCTACCACAGCCAATTCAGGCCAGCCTGATTACTTTAGTGACATTCTGTTTCTAAATACAAATTAGAAGGCAGAGCTTAGAGTACTGTGCCAAAGCCTGGGTTCAATCCCAGTACTTTCAGAACAACGGTAATAATAAGATTAATTCTTCCAACACATCAACCCAATGGTTGTCATTTCTTGTCTTCTTTCATCATCTCTTATTTGGGAGTTTGCTGAGTGTAAGTCTTTTATCTCTTTTGTGGAGTTAATTCTAAGTATTTTATTCTTTTTGGTGCTCTCATAAATAAATACTTTCTTCATTTCCTTTCCAATTGTTCACTGTTAAGTCTGGACTTTTGCTCAGGGCTAAACCCTTGCTAGTCATGCACAAGGCCCTAGGTTGAAGCTCTACTACTGCCAGGAAAAACAAAAATCTAATATTTCATGTCAATATTAGTATACAGAAATACAGCTCACTTGGGCATGTTCTTTTCATTAGCCAACAATTTTCCTAGTTTTGCTCATTTCGTTCTGAGAACTTTCTGTAGAATGTTAAGGATTTTCTATGAACAAGTTCCTGTCATCTACAGATATCTTTAGTACCTCATAATTGGGCACCTTCATTTCATTGTATAGCCTAATGGCTCTGTGTAGCATTCCTAAGAGTCTCTTTAATAGATGTGGTCACAGCAGCATCCTGTGTTCTTCCTGGTCTTAGAGAATGAATCTCCCCATTTAATATAATGTTTGTCTGTGGATTTCTATGTGTGGCCTTTGTTACAGTAAGCTGGACTTCCTCTCATGTTGCAGTGTTTTTATCTTCAAAGTCTGTGAAATTTTGTCAAATTTTTATTGATTCAATCTTATTGGTTATACAGCTATTCGATTTTGTTTCTTTCACAATTCCATCTCTAAAGAATCCAGGTTTGTAGGAATGCATCTAGGCCACTCAACAGTTAGCATATAACTACTGAGTACTCTCGAAATTCTTCATATTCTTGAGAATGGATGGTGAGGTCTCAAATTTTAGTAATATCCATCTCCTTTTTTCAAAGTTAATCTTGGAAAAGTTTGCTAATGTCTTAATCATTTTTGAAGAACCAACTTTTGGTGCATCAGCTTTCTTTGCAGTTGCTCTAGTCTCTCTTTTGTTTATCTTCATCCTCATCTTTAGTTTTCTCCTTCCACTAGCTTGGGAGAACTTTTAGGGGGCAAGGGTCTCATTATATAATGCAAACTTGCCTCAAATTCACAATCCTCCTGCCTCAGCCTCTGATTCTAGGATGCTGGATTATATCACATACTTCACCTGCCTCATAATAGTTTTTAAAGACTTAATATAATAATCAAATAACCTTTTTTGGCAATACCATACAAACAGGAAGAAAAAAAATGTTAACTGCAATTATTCCTACCACTAGTGTTAGCCTTGAAGCCAGGTAGCCAGATCTATCTCTGATTAACCATACAGATTTAAGTAGTTTTTAAAAACCACTTTAAGCTCCAGTTTTTCATCATCTGAATGGAAATAATTTCTATATGACAGACACATAATGTAAATGAAACCAGATACAAATACAGGGCCAGACACATCATAAATACCATACCACCGGGTCAACATTAGCATTATAATCACTCTTGAGAAGAGTAGTGAGATTTGAGCCCCAGATACTCACAACAAGGTGTGAAGAGTTGAGGACGGCGTTGATACTTAACGGATGTTGGGAGACACATGTTATCCAAAAAGTGAAACCACTGTAACATGGCTACTAAATAAAAATGGGAGAGAGAAAAGGACGGGGTGTGTGTGGGGGCTCTGGTGCAAAATTTCAAACCTGGTAATTTACTAGTTTTCATCCTCCAGGATGTGTCCATGATGGGCTTAGACAAGCAAGGTATTAGTAGAGGGATATACTTGTGAAGGTGAGCCTGAGATAACCCTCAGGACATATGCAGATATGATCTCTGTAGAGGCAGAGAAGGAGGCATGTCTTAGATTGCAGGGCAGTTCCAACAGAGTTTCTGCAAGGTCAAGGCTGAGTTCCTCATAGTCACCAAGCAGAGGGGAATGGAGTTCTTACAGGGTCTGCCTTGACTTCCTACCCCACTGCAGAAACCATGGTCTCTGCAGAGGAGCTGGTCCATTGAGAGTCAATAGCCTGGGCTTTCTGTCACTTAGATCACAACCACAAGAGATGATTTATTTATGGCTGCCACAACTGAGACCCTGAGAAAAAGATGTAGCCATGGAAACACTGGATATTCACCAAACAAAATCACTATCTCCCTGTCTCATATTCCCACAGCTTCATGTGGATTGCCTGGATGAAATTGAAGGAATTTGGGGATTGGAACGAAGTGGGAGAACCAACCTAGAAATACAGTGAGGTGGAAAGGACACTTGCTAAGATCCTCACACTTAAACTCACCTAATCAGTCTTCCCACAGAAAGATGGGAAGGTGTTTATCAGCTTTAGGAGTTTCCTGGTAGAAATTTCAGGGTCACTCATGCATACTATCATATCGTCTGCAAATAGGGAAAGTTTTCTTCCTTTCCTGTTTGTAACCCCTTGATCTCCTTTTGTTGTCTTATTGCTCTAGCTAGAACTTCAAGTACTCTATTGAATAAATATGGGAGAGTGGACAACCTTGTCTTGTTCCTGATTTTAGTGGAATCGCTTTGAGTTTCTCTCCATTTAATTTGATGTTGCCTATCAGCTTGCTGTAAATTGCCTGTATTATACTTAGGAATGTTCCATGTATTCCTGATCTCCCCAAGACCTTTGTCATGAAGGGGTGTTGGATTTTGTCAAAGGCTTTTTGAGCATCTAATGAAATGATCATGTGTTTTTTTTCTTTCAGTTTGTTTATGTTGAACGATTCTTGCATCTCTGGAATGAAGCCTACTTGATCATGGTGGATAATTTTTTTGCTGTGTTCTTGGATTCAATTTGCCACTATTTGTTGATTATTTTTGCATCAATGTTCATGAGGGAGATTGGTCTGCAATTCTCTTTTTTTGTTACATCTTTGTGTGTTTTGGGTATCAGGGTAACTGTAGCCTCCTCATAAGAAGAGTTTGTCAGTGTTCCTTCTGTTTCTATTGTGTGGAACAATCCAAAGAGTATTGGTATTAGCTCTTCTTTGAAAATCTTGTAGAATTCTGTCCTGAAACCATCTGGTCCTTTGGCTTTTTTTGGTTGGGCAATTTTAATGACCGTTTTCTTTTTCCTTAAGGGTTATAGGTCTATTTAAATTGTTTATCTGGTCTTGATGTAATTTTGGTATATGGTACTTATCTAGAAAATTTTTTCATTTCTTTTAGATTTTCCAGTGTTGTGGAGTAGAGGTTTTTGAAGTATGACCTAATGATTTCTGGATTTCCTCATTGTCTGTTGTGATGTATCCTTTTCATTTCTGATTTTGTTTTATTTGGATGCTCTCGTCTTTGCCTTTAGTTTGGACAAGGCTTGTCCTGTTGATTTTCTCAAAGAACAAACTCTTTGTTACATTGATTCTTTGTATTGTTCTCTTTGTTTCTATTTTATTGATTTCAGCCTCAATTTGATTTTTTGCTGGCATCTCTTCCTCCTGGGTGAGTTTGCTTCTTTTTGTTCTAGAGCTTTCAGGTGTGCTGTTAAATCATTAGTGTGAGATTTCTCCATCTTCTTTATGTTGGCATTTAGTGCTATGAATTTTCCTCTTAGCACTGTTTTCATAGTGTCCATAAGTTTAGGTATGTTGTACATTCATTTTCATTAAATTCTAGAGTCTTGTATTCTTTCTTTATTTCCTCCTTGACCCATTGGTGATTTGGTTGAGCATTATTCAGTTTTCCATGAGTTTGTAGACTTTCTGTAATTTTTGTTGTTGAAATCTAACTTTAAGCTATGGTGGGTCCAATAAAATAGAGGAGGTTATTCCTCAAATATTATTAAGGGTCTACCTTAATAATATTCTTCCCAGGGACCTAGAAGAGAAGCTATGAACAGTGAACATTATTTTTGGGAATGAATCTGAGGAAACTAAGCTCTTTCTTTGTCTACTTTATTCATCTGGGATAAGATCCTGTCTACACAGCTACAGTTCTGTTTTCAAGCCTAGCTTTTTTCTTGCCTGATTTCTCTCTATATTTATCTACTGTCCCCCTAAGTTCTATCTTATTTCTCTCATCTTAATTCTGCTCATCTAGGTCCTTCTCGTCTCATCCTTAATTATCTAGTACTTCCCTAGCTGGCTCTTTCTCATCTTTCATCTTGTCCTCAAGTTCTCTCTCAAAATCTTCCTCTAAGTCTCCTTATACCTCTCAGTTTCCCCAAGTCTCTGAGGTATTCAGTTATAAACCCAAGATTTCAGTGGAGGGTTCTCCCACAGGGAATGTTGAATAGCCTACATCTTCTCTGCATCATGGTCACTTACTAGGTCTTTGAGCACTTACTGGAGGGCACACATGGTGAAAACAGACTTTAAAAGAGGAGACTCCTTCTCTTGCATCCACATTTCAGAGAGTAGCTAGCGTGAAGGGGAAGTTTGCCCACACCTAGTCCCTGTCCCAGGGACCATGGCTCTGAGGAAGATCCTGAGGACTCAGTCAGGACTGGCTAAGGGACCTGGGTCCTCACACAAGAGGTCTTTTTACCAAGATCAGGTGACTGTGAGCAGCGTGGGGGAAATGCAGCTGCTGAATCTGGGCCACAGAGGGCATGATCGATGGGCAGAGAACGAGATGTTTGGCCAACAACATAGTCTTCGTCTATGACTGGGTTTCCTTTTCCTCTGAGGCACCTGGGAGCTGCTGGGTCAGGTGCTTTCCTCAGATGGGAAGCTTGGAGAGAGACTGTTGTGTTGGGTTAGAGTACATATACAATCCTTTTTATTCTGCAACAGAATCACAAGAATCAGGAGAATGTCTTGGCCATCTCCTCTGTTGGCATCTGGCACACACATGGTGGACATAAATACATGCAACACAGACATTCATATACATTTTTAAAATAACAGATAAAAAAGTCCACAGAGAAGTAAAACTCTTTCTAGACAAGCACAAACGACATCAATTCCTGACCACTTAGTGCTTCAGACAACACTAAAAGGAACCAGACACACCAGAGAAGGAGCAAGTCTAACCATGACAGCATTGGAAGGAACATCTTTCATGAGAATAATTGATGAGCAAAGGATAATTATGG
Source organism: Peromyscus leucopus (assembly GCF_004664715.2). Classification (NCBI taxonomy): domain Eukaryota; kingdom Metazoa; phylum Chordata; class Mammalia; order Rodentia; family Cricetidae; genus Peromyscus; species Peromyscus leucopus. Next base: position 171,308,519 of record NC_051063.1, on the reverse strand, counting down.
AACATTCAGCCATGTCCAACTCAGCAAATGAGTAAATTCTTAATCTGAATAGAAAAGAAAGAGAAGAATAATTGACATTCTGATCAATAAGGAAAATAAGATAGCAAGTTTACAAACACCATCCAAGTAACCTCACCCATAGCTCCAGGAAAATGGTTCCAATGCTCTGCTTGAAGGAGGACTAGCTGACTGTATTTTTAAAATGCACTTACACATATGTGCACACAACACACACACACATACACACCTTTGAGAAAACACATGCACTCACACACATAAACACAACAATCCAAGTATATCTATATGAATCATACATCACTGACAAACACAGACACGCATACACACAATACATACACGCCTTTGCACACACACAGGTGCACACACATGGCAATGCAATACAACTATTATCTGTAAGAATCATACCTCACTGGCAACACAGACAAGCACTGAAAGTGAATATATGGAAGTCAACATACCAAGAAGGAGCCAAAACAAGGAGTTGCTATACCGATATATAAGTAATATTTCAAGGCAAAATTACCCTTAAGAGATAAGGTACAACAAAGGGAATGATCCATCAAGAATTTTAAGTAAGCCAGGTGGTGGCATACACATTTAATCCAGTACTTGGGAGGCAGAGGCAGGAGAGTCTCTGTGAGTTTGAGGCCAGCCTAGTCTACAGAGAGAGAGAGTCCACAGACTACTGGTCTACAGACTCCAAAGATACACAGAGAATCCTGTCTCAAAAAAACCAAAACAAACAAACAAACAAACAAACAAACAAATCAGGATTGGACATAGACAGACACAATAATACAGAATAACTTCAATACTCCATTCTCAATAGATGAGAACCAGAATGAAACACACTATGGAATAGACTTAATAAATATCGAGATGATATTCCACCAGGAACATGGAATAAACATACTCAGTATCTCCTGTAATGCTCTCTAACATAGATCACACTTTAAGGCCATATACTACGCCCTAGTGAATATTAAAAACACTTCTCCTGCTTCTTAGACCATTTGGAATAATACTACAAATTAACAGTGAGAGAAAACACAGAAACTATACAAATTCATGGAGATCTAACAACTGAATACTTTGAATGATGTCTTATTGAAAAACCAGAGAGAGAACTAAAAATTCCTAGAATCAAAAGAAAATTAAAAAATACTAATTTTCAGAAGGTTTTGTGATACAGGAAAGATGATTCTAAGAGAAAGTGTATAGCTGTGAGTGCTCACATTTTAAGTTCAGGCAGAGACATTGTGGCATATGCCATTATCCAAGAAAAGAGGAGAAGGAAGGAAGATTAAGAGTTCAAAGTCATCATCAGATACATAGCAAGTTCAAGGACAGTCTCAGCTACAAGTGACTCTGCTGCAACAAAACAAACAGAAAAAAAGAGAAACTCAAATAACTTATTGATAGACTTGAAGATCATAGAAAAATAATGAACACAAAACCAGTATATGGAATGACATCATAAGGATTGACATAGAAATTAATATAACACAGATTAGGACATAAAATTCAGTGAGAGGCTCATAACTGTCTATAACTCAGTTCCAGGGAATCTGATGTCCCCTTCTGGTCTTCATGGGCATCACAGACATACATGGAGGCAAATATCCATTCACAGAAAAAATACAAAAGTTTAAAAAAATGAATGAAATGAGTTAGTTCTTTGAAAAGACAAATGAAATTAACAGCTCTCTCCATCCTAGCGTGTGTTTACAGCTCAGCAACAAGAGGAGGAGGTTAACTCAGAACTAGGGTAGGTCTACCCATGGTGGCCTGCACTCACCCAGAAGACCACATCCAAAAGATTCCTGAATTTCTCCATACTACCAGCTGGGATCCAATGCATAAAGCATAGAATTTCAGGTTCAACACATATTATACCCTGTCCCCAAAGGTTTGTAGCCCTTTTTAGAAGATGTGTTTGATTCAAGTCATAGTCTTAATGTCATCAACCTTTTTAAAACCTAAAGTGTCTTTTGAAACTCCTGGAAACTCTTAGCTGTGAAACTCTATAAAATACAAAAGGAACTTACACACTCCAGTATAAAATGATTCATGTAGGCATTCCATCCCCAAAAGGACAGATAGAGATCAGCAGTTAAAAAAAAATAGAGGCAGGCGGTGGTGGTGCATGCCTTTAATCCAGCACTAGGGAGGCAGAGCCAGGTGGATCTCTGTGAGTTCGAGGCCAGCTTGGTCTACAGAGTGAATTCTAGGAAAGGCACCAAGTTACACAGAGAAACCCTGTTCTCAAAAAAAAATCATAATAAATTGGGAATCGATCTACTCAAGACCTAACCATACCACTCTTGGGCATATACCAAGGAATGCTCAAACATACCATAAAGATACATGCTCAACTATGTTCATAGCAGCACTATTTGTAATAGCTAGAACCTGGAAACAATCTAGATGCCCATCAAGTGAAGAATGGATTAAGAAAATGTGGTACATTTATACAATGGAGTACTACTCAGCAGAGAAAAACAATTGACAGCATGAAATTTGCAGGCAAATGTATGGAACTAGAAAATATCATCCTGAGTGAGTTAACCCAAACCCACAAGGACAAACATGGTATGTACTTACTCATAAATAGATACTAGATATAAAGCAAAGGACAATCAGAACTGTAACCCACAGAACCAGGGAGGCTATATAGCAGTGGGGACCCTAGGATGACTGTGGCTTATAATAAGTTTTGGTTTTACTCAATTACTGGGCAAGCCTCAATGAAAACATTTCACTATTAGGATAAGAATGTATACTGTATCAATCTGATAATAGAAAAATAAATAAATAATAAATAAAGTAACCCCTAATAATAATAATAATAATAATAATAAAATAACAATAAAATAGAGTAAAACCCAGGTCTGATGGATCCCCAGGTAAGATGGCTGCCACCAAGTCTTGCTAACCTTAATGCAACCGCCAGCACCCCATAGAAGAGCTCCAAGTCCTGCAAGTTGTCCTAACACATGCACACCATAGCTCAGAACACACACACACATACACCACACACACACACACACACACACACACACACACACACATACACACACACAGATTTAATTGATAAGCAATTTTAAAAGAAATTTTTTAAAAAAGAGAAAGAAACCCAACACAGTATACATTAAATCCTATGGTGCCATCTGCCTCGGGAGCACCTGGTGTCATTATTAGGAGCTCCAACAGTCCTGGTCACCCTGGAATCTTGAGTTCTATATACACAGTACCTCAGGTTGATTCCAAGTTCTGCTGGCTGCCAGAGATGTGTAGCCATCCCCACCAGAGCAGGAACTGTCACAGATGATTCTTCTCTGCTCTTTGCTCCTCACTGTAAACCTGACTTCAATGGAACCCATGCTGCTCAATGAATGCTGTGTTCCCTCCATTTCCTCCCCACCATGGTCAGGTTTGTGACAGCAGTGACCGCACTCATACTCCAGCTTTCTCTGTCATTTGTTCTCTCTGTGAACATGTGACAGGAACAACGTAAGGAAAGACTTCTTTTGACTCACAGATTCAGGAGATCTGTTCATCGTGGAGGACTCTTTGTTTATTCTCTATCTCTCTAATAAAATTCATGACCCAAAGCCATTTGGGGAGGAAATGATTTATTTCACCTTATAGTTTAGAGTCCATCCAGAGGGAATTCAGGGCAGGAACTCAAATAAGACAGGAACCTAGAGGCAGGAAAGAAGCAGATGCTATGAAGGAATGCTGCTTGCTATCTTGGTCCCCATGTTATCTTGCTCAGCTTTGTGTGTGTGTGTGTGTGTGGTGTGTGTGTGTGTGTGTGTGTGGTGTGTGTGTGTGTGTCCGTCCCTGGCTGTCCTGGAACTCACTCTGTAGACCAGGCTGGACCTTGAACTCACAGAGATCCACCTGACTCTGCCTCCCAAGTGCTGGGATTAAAGGCGTGAGCTACCAAGCTGCAAGACCTCAGCCTGCTTTCTTACACTACAAAGGATCACTTACTAGGAGTGGCACTGCCCGTAGTGGGCTGGATACTTCACATCAAGCATTAATTTAAAAAAGTACTCTACTTGCCAATCTGATGGAAGCTTTTCTCAATTGATGTTCCCTTTTCCCAGATGACCCTAGCTTATGTCAGGTTGACAAAAATCTAACTGGCAAAAAGGGGAATGTATGTTAGGGATGTTTTTGTTCAAAGTGGTGGGAGCTTGTACCTTAGCTTGTTCAAATCCTGGCAGGTCAGAAAGCAGAGAGAGCTAGACCTTCTGGGATTTCAAAGGCCTGCCATGACTGACCTATATCTGCTAGCAGGAACACACCTATCCTAAAAATTCCACAACCTCCAAAACAGTATGACTAGATGGGGACCAAATATTTCAAACATGAGACTTGGGTAACATTTCAGATTTACATGACAACATTCAAGGGGAAAAACATGAAGACATTTAAAATAGAAGATGTTACATTATCATGATTGGACAAAATTATTTAAAACAGGGCTGTGTCCCCAAAAGCAAGCTACAGATTCAGAGAAATCCCTCATCAAAATTTTTATTACTTTTTTCTACAGAAATAGTTTTTAAAAATTCAAAAATTTAGATGAACTTGCAAGGATCCAGAATTCCTGGAGTAATCCTTAACAGAAAGAGCCATCCTGGAGCCATCACATAATTGACTTTAATTTTTCACTTCAGAGATGCAGTGATGTAATAGAGGGACAGGAACACAAAAGCAGACTTGACCATCAAAGGCATAGAATAGAGACCATTTCCCAAGTAGAAGTCAACACAGCCTAAGGGCTCATGAGAAGATTGGCAACCCCAAGTGGCTTTTGAACCTGCAACCACCAGACACCAGTGCAGACCCATGCAGGGAATGAACCAGACATGTTCCTACAGTGCAGATGCATGCCGCTTCACTGTAACCTTGGTTCCCAACATGCAGTGTGCACACTTTGTACTGCTCATGAGCACTGTATGGCCTCACCTCATGCTCAGCTTCCAGGCCATGACATGCAATACACCGTGGTTTTTCATAGAGTTTGTACAATGTCTTATAGCCTGGCCATGGTAGCACAAGCCTGTAATTCAGACACATAGGATGTGGCAGCAAGAGGATCCCGAGTTCAAGGTCAGCCTTGGCTATATAGTGAGCTCATGAGAGCCTGTTTTCAAAAGAGGTAGGATTTTGCTCTTACACAAATGTGGTTTGTTCAGTTGTGGGAGACAAAGGCCTTTAATATTTCCTATTGTCATTTCTTGTCGGTTATGTATAAAAATTAGTATATCTTTGGATTCAGCTGTGTTTTCATGCTTGGTTTTTTAAATTGCTGTGTGGGGGCTGGAGAGATGCTCAGTGGTGGGGTGGGCATGCTTTACATGCATGTATGTCTGTGCACCACTTACATGCCTGGTACCACAGAGACCAAAAGAGGGCATTCAACCCCTGGGACTGGAAGTTACCAATTGTGAGCCAACATGTGTGTTGCTGGAACCAAACCCACATCTCTGCAAGAGCAGCCTGTGCTCTTAACACTGAGCCATCTCTCCAGCCCTTTAAATTTAATTTTTTGAAAAACCATTCATAAAATTTAAAAAATAATTTAGTTATTTTCACATAAAATTAAAAACATTTTTTTTAAAAAATGATTCCCAAAATGCCATAAAAAGCTTCCGCCATTTTGTGCAAGGCTCTTATGTGACATGGGGTACCCGTCAGCACATATGCTGAAACTGGAATGACAGAGAAGAGATTAGCCAACGATGAGACCCAAATTCCTGAAGTGTCCCATAGTTTTTGATCTCTTGTTTGGTGTTAAGTTTTCATTAAAGCTTAGGTTATGGACCAAAAAAAAAAAAAAAAAAAAAAAAAAAAAAAAAACCAATCGTGTCATCTATAAATAGGCAAGTGAGTTGAGACAATGCTCTGATGAAGAAACAGGTGGCCATAGACGCATGCATGGAAGACATACAGGACTTTAGCAACAGGGAAATGCAATGCAAACTGCACTGGGATTCCATCTCACCCCAGTCCAAAAGGAAACAAACAGCAAACACTGGAGAAATTGCTGGGGGCAAGCATCTTTACATACTGTGTGTGAAAACTTAAGTTACTCTATGGAGCCTGTGGAATCAATAGAGGGTCTTCAAAACTAAAAACAGGACTACACTGAGTGTCTACTGAGTGTCTACTCCAAAAACCTCTAAGTCGGCACACCACAGAGTTACCTGCACACCCATGTCCACTGTGACATGGATAACAGACACCCATATACACACGTTTATAGTGTGTGTATGTATGTATGTATAGTATGACTATGAGAAGTGAAGGAGACAATTCGGCAGGATGGAGTGACCGGCAGAAGGAGGGGACAAATGATGTAGAATGAGTGTGAGCAAAGTATGACAGCTATTTCTCAGAAGTGTCGTAACGAAATGTACTATTTTGTATGGAAAAATTAATGAGCATTCAAAAGGAGTCAAATATTCCCTGGTGGTGAAAATGTTGGACATTAGAGCCTAAAAGAGATTCTTGATATGAAAGCTAGAGACGTGCCGTAGGGTCAAGTCAGGGGACACAGTAGATGATTGGGGATATAAGTGGGCCCCTAGCTCTTCCTATAGACTGTCTACTGAACTGAGACAGGACAGTTCCAGCCTTGGAGACAACTTCTGGGCCATCTTACACTGTACACTCTGGCCCCCACAAGCTGGCAGAAACCTTTTCAGAAAGACTCCTCTAGTTGGCTCTCTCTTCTATTTGTTCACAGAGAACTTGCTGAAGCTCCATATCCAAATCAGAAATAGAACTGTCCTAGAAGACCACTTGGTGGACCTGATCTGCGTATCAGAGAATACCGGTATTTCCATATTGTGGATGTTCAATAATGAGAGACTGAGGGTCACAGACAGGGTGATGTTCTCCCAGAATAATAAAAGGTTCACCATATGCCCAATCACAAAGGAGGATGCTGGGGCATACCAGTGTGAGGTCTCCACCCCTTCATTTTCAAGTTGAGTGACCCAGTCAGCCTGGACATATTTTGTGAGTGACCCAAGTCTCTTCCTCCCACATCTTACAGGACATCTTACACTTTTTATTTTACTATAATTGGGTAGAGCACAGTACCATGGTGCATGTGTGGAGGTCAGAAGACTTTATAGAATAGGTTCCTTCCTTCCATCTCTACCTGTGTTATAGGGATCCAACTCAGATAGGTTTTTTTTCCATTAAGCTATTGCACCCTCTCTAGCATCTCCAAGGCCTCTTATTGGGGGATTCTTTACTAACACTGTGCAAATTAGATGACAGACACCGGGGGGGGGGCAGGGGGAGACTATCACCTGAGACACCAATATAGTGAACCAATGTAGCACCTACCTATTACCCTACACTTAGGGGGCTGAGGCAGGAGGATAGAGAGTAAGGCCCTGTCTCCAAACTGTTTGAATGCAAATAAAACCAAAGTTGTAAACCCAATTACAAAGTGGTTAAGGGTTGAGCTCTGAGTCAGGCATGTGATCCTTGGTATCCATGGGTAACTGGCTCCAGGAAGCCCACAGATATCAGAATCTGTGGATGCTCTAGTTCCTTGCAAAAATATCAGTGTTTCCACGTAAGTCTGCATGCCATCCCACATACTGTACATCATGTTCAGATTCCAGCATGTCACACAGTGCCAGCACAAGGCAAAGTGTTGGAGTCCCTACTTTTTTTTGAGCCTTACTCAAGGTCAGAGAACCTGAGCTTGCTTTACCCAGCAGGGCTGCATAATGGAATGATTTGGCCATGGGCGTAGCTACCAGGTGTTTTGAAGGGTCTATACTTAGCTGTACGATGTGCTTTGATCTTGAAAGGGGAGGTTTTTTGCCTCTCCCCCTGGCATTGTATAAAAAGGCCTTAAGAATAAACTCAGGGCAGCTGGGTATTGACCCAGGGCCCTCCGAAGCTATTCTGTGTCTCTGTCTTTCTTGTCCTCTCCTATCTTTCTATCTAATACTTCCTCATTCCTCTCTCCTCCCACAAGAACCCTTCGGTGGATCAGAGCTGGTCCTCTGACAGACTTCCACACAAAGAGCACTAGTCTGTTAGTGAGAAATGATGCCAGGAAATGTCTGTACAGTTTTCAGTGCAGAGATAATTGTTCTGGGATGTTTTGTTTCGTTGGAGTTTTTTGTTTTCGGGGGATAATATCCCATGCAGCCAGGCATCCTCACAGTATATAGATGATGATTGTCTTGAACTCTTGATCTTCCTGCCTCCACCTCCCAGGTGCTGCTCCTACAGTTGTGCACCCCACATCTGGATTCTTCTGAATATGTCTAACCTGTGTTTGGCTTGATCTAGGGCTCTGGGTGGAATCTGTAAATAGAGAAGGCATCATTTCCTCTCCTGTGTCTGCCATTCACAATGTGACCTTGCACAAGATTCTTTTCTGTATGTTGTTTTTGTGGTAAAATATATATAAGGTATTTCCTGTTTTAGCTATTTTCCAGTGGTGTAAAGTACATTTGCAGTGCTGTGTAGCCATGGTCCATTCTCATAACTTTATCATTTAACATGCAAACCTTTAGAGCCATTCAATGTTAGCTCTGGGGACAGACAGTGACAAGCATGTGTGTGAATCGCTATCACCCGTGTATAACCAGGTGTGGTAAGAAATGGCAAGGCAGGACAAGAGCTCCCATCCTGCCCCAGACTTTCCATCTGGACAAGAGCTCCCATCCTGCCCCGGACTTCCCATCTGGACAAGAGTCTCCCTCTCCAAGACCCCTGGCAGACCCTGCAATCTCCATGCCTTGCCCCATGCCCATCTGCACAAGACCCCAGCCACTTCCTGAGACTTAGAGACCAGCCCCCAGCTCCCATCCTGCCCCAGACCTCCCATCTGGACAAGAGCTCCCATCTCGCCCTGGAGCTCCCATCTGGACAAGATAGAGAGACTTCTTGAATCTGTCAGCTGTCTGGACCAAGTGGGCTGATAAGATCAAGAACGAAACCACAAGGAGATGGGCAGAGGTCAAGGCAGAAGAATATACAACAAAGTGAAGAGCAATACAGCATCACCAGAACCTAGCCCTCCTCTAACATCTAGACCTGAACATCAAAAAATGGAAGAAGCAGAAGAAAACAGCCTTATGAATAACACCATGAAGAAGGTAGAGGCTTATATAGAAGGAATCACAAATGAAATTGAGGAAAAGACAAGCAAAAAATCAGAAGAACGCTATAAAAAAACTAGAGAAAGGACAAGTAAGCAGAAAACAATAAAGCCCTGGAAGAAAACAATAAAGCCCTGAAAGAAAATCATGAAAAAGCAATGAAACAGATGAAGGAAACAGTCCAAGACCTGAAAATGGAAATAGAAAAAATGAAGAAGACACAAACAGAGGAATGCCCAAGTCCAGGTGAGAGTCCACACAGGCAACAGCCCCTGTCTTCTTTTTTGTTGTTCTTTGAGATATTCTCTGTGGTCCATTCTTCTACATGTGAACATCCAGTTATGCAGCATCATTTGTTGAGATAGACAGCTGGATCTTATGGAGGCATTTTCTCAAATGGTGTTCTCTCTTCTCACATTGAAAGACCCTAGCCCTTCAGGCTTACACCCCCAAGCCTCAGGAAAAGAGAAACTTCAAGCACCAGGAAATGAGAAACTAAAAATCTAGTTCCAAGGGCCACCTGACTCAGCCACTACTCAAGCACCCTGCCACAATGTAACAATGTAAAAAGATTTCTGTTAAGAGATGTGCTCAACTGTGACTGGGACAGTTGCAGGTGTTTCAGGAAGGACTACTGTGACCTTTGTGTAAATTCCACTCCAGCCCTGATATCCCCTTGAGGTTTCAGAAGGATGTACCTGTTGATGTAACTGTACCCCTTCTGTGATCACTGTGTAACCAGACCATGATCTTGTGAAACAAAGTTGTATGGGAATTGTAATCTTATGGCTTTTGTGGGTTTTTCTTTAAAAGCCCCCATATGGCTGCAGTAAGATGCGGCTCTAGCTCTTAGGAGCAGTTTGCCTTTTTATATAGAAGCTTCAATAAAATCCTCATGCTGTTGCATCAACTGGACTGGAGTCTGGGTTCTTGGGGCTCCCACTTGGGACCCTAAACTTTGGGGTCCAACACCATAAAGAATTGGCACCCCATGATTGCTGCTGCTCTATTCAATATAGCAAGGAGATGGAACCAGTCTAGATGTCCATCAACAGATGAATGCATAATGCAAGCAAGTCTAGTGCATGTACCAAATGAAATTTATTCATCCTAGAGAAAAAAATGAAATCACAAAATTTACACTAAAGTGGATAGACTTAGAATGTATACTGTTAAATGAGATCACCAATCTCAAGTGAAAAACCACATGTTCTTTCTTGTGTGTAGATCCTAGCCTATATAATGTATGCATGCATATATGTAATTAAATATACAGAGGTACAGACAAAATACTCCTAGTGAGTTCACGTACATGCTGTACTTTGTTTTGGTCCTCTGAATGCTTGCTCTCTCAACATGGAACAAGGTTTTGATGTAAAACAGGTTTGTAACAAGCAATTTCCACATGTAACTCTGTGCTGCCACCTTACTGGGAGCCAAAATTTGAGGTTATGTTTTTCATCTTTTAAATGTCCCTGTACAATGCAGTTCTTGTAAGTGCTACCAACTTAGGGTGCATTGTTCTTTAAACAAGAAATCCAGCTATAACAATTACAGTGAGTGAAGGCTTCCAAAGTATGGTTAAATCATCATAATTGGAGAATTTTTGAAAAATTCCAGGGAATGCCGACTTACTGCCTGTGAATCTCAAAGACTAACCCACCAGGAATTACCAACACTGAAAAGTTTGCAGTGTTTGGTTTGGTTTTCATTTTAGGTTGTAAGTCTAGAATGTGTTATTGTTAGTGAATGAATGTACTTTGCTTAAAATTTAAAGTTGGAATAAAAATGATTTTAGAATTAGCAAAGGACTTGGATATTCCTGCCCTGAACAACATATACAAAAAAATCTAATAAAAGCACATGGGAAAGTGGGCTCAACATCATCAGTCCTCCTCGAACTGCAGATCAAAATGGCAGTGAATCTCACTTCAGCTATTCTAGTCTGCAGTGAAAATCTACCTAGATCCTCAAAGGCTGCTGCTCACTGGGACCTTCCTAGGAAACTTGGTGCTCAGCTTTTGTAGCTTGGCTACCATCCTTGCAGTAGACCAAACATGAGCTGCAGGTCTCCTCATGAACACCAGGGGGCGACAATAAACCACATATTTCAACAGGGAAAACTCCTTGAGGTGTGAACCTATTTGCAGCCTTGTTTCCATCCCAGTTCCAACAGACCTGGAGCCCCTCACATAATCATTTCCTTTGTCACTGAGACCCCCACTCTGCAAGGAGACCTTATGAAGTCCTTTCCTCCTCTCATCATCCATGAGGAAAGACAGGAAAACCACAGGGCAATCACCAAGGAGACCAAAGGCAACCCAGAAGGTTAGGGAGGGCATGGGCAGACCTGAATCACATTCAGCCAGCACAGGAAACTGGAGGTGGAGGAGTCTCCCTGGTGCCCTCCATAAGAAGCTGGAGCACAGGGTTCTCTTCCTAGGACACAGGTCAACTCCTCCTGCACAGAAGAATATGAACCCCCAAGATAACATGTATTCCTTCATCAGATACCTGACTGGTGACACTAGTGATGACAGGTCTGGGCCCTCCACAGGCATCACTGGACTTTTTCCTGCCCCTAGAGCAGACTGCCACTCTCTGCTGAGAGTAAATCCCACCTTCCCTGAGCATTGAGATCACAGGGCAGACTGGGCTCCGCTAGGTTTTGGGGTCTCAAGGTTATACACACTTGGCTACAGGAAGTTCAGGGACAAGGCCCTGGGGTGAGCTGCTGTTTTCTTGGGACACAGGACATTTCTCAGCCTTTTGGCTCAAAGTATGTTCTAGAACACTGAACAACAAAGGAACAGAAGGATGGGAGGCAGCACTCACAGAAGAACAGAGCAATGCACACACAGAGACTCCACCCCCAGCCCATCTGACTCAGGTGCCCTCCTCTGGGAGGAGGCTGAGGTCTGGCAATAAAAGCAGAGCAGACACTAGAGGATCCCAGCTTGGCAGCAGCCTGAGAGACAAACCTCTCCAGAGGAAGAGCCTAGCCCACAATAGAGACCATGGAGCTCTCCTCAGCCCCTCTCCACAAAGTACAGGTCTCCTGGAGAGGACTCCTGCTCACAGGTGAGGAGACATTCCTCGGAAATAGAGATTAGGGGAGTTCACAGACTGGATGGGGTCTTCTGGGGAGGGAAGGAGCCTGAGAAATGACATCTGGCTCTGCTTGAAACCTAAGATCACCAGGAAGCTCACAGTGGATGGGAATTGGGAAGTGGGGAGGAAAAACTCAGTTGTTCCCCATTGTAGATTTATCAGCACTGACCACTGTATCCTGAAGACTCAAGTTGACAACTCCATCAGGGTGACTCTCCAAGTAAAACTCAAAGTGGGCAAGTAAACAACATCATTATGTAGGACCCTGAGAAACCTGCAAATAAACCCAGGCTCTGGGACACTCATTTGCTCACAGGTATCTGAGCCTGTTTGAAGTAGAGAGGTTTAAACCAAAATCAAAGTAGTCCTCCTCAGAAAGCCTGCTACTACTGGGCAGGAAGACAGAGCAGCAAGGACATCTAGAAGGTGGGCCCAGGGGTTGACAAGCACTTCAGAGGAAACAGAGCAGAGAAAGGTCAGAAAATGAAGGCACAGAGTCTTTTAGAGGAGGAGGTCAGACAAGACATGCTACACTCACCATAGATTCTGAGTATGAGCAGGGATCTGAGGGCAGTGAGGGGTGAGCTGTGTAGACACTATGAAGCCATTTTCATACAGTGGAAAGATTCAGGGGTACTGATGAATGGGGGTGATTCTGCTGACCTCCCCACAACAGGACACATACACCAAGGCTGAGAGTTAAACACATTTCAAATTTCTACCAAAAGCAAAGGTCCTAATATTGATTGATTTTTTTTCTCTTTTCCCTCTTAGTCTCTCTTTTAACCTACTGGACCTCCCCCACCACTGCCCAAGACTTCACTGTTGAAGCAGTTCCACTCAATGTCGCTGTAGGGAGTAACGTTCTTTTACTTGCCCACAATGTGCCAGATCGTATCACTTTGTTTTCCTGGTGCAAACCAGTCAGTGGTGTGGATACTCACATAGTCGTCTATTATATCGACAGCAATATAATAAATTATATGCCTGGATACGAAGATACATTGACAATGTACCCTAATAAATCCCTGCTCATCAAGAATGTCAGAAAGGATGACCCAGGAGACTACAAAGCTGCCGTTTTATTTAAAAACAATAACGTTGTGTTTCAACCCTCAAGTTTCATGTATACGGTAAGTAATTCTCTGTAACCTCTGGGTCATGAGTGGAACTAATCCTACTTCACCTATAGAGCTGTCACTCTGGATGACTCTGTGTTTGGTCCCCACATTGTGATACAAACATTTAGTAAAGGACACACAGTGGAGAAAAACGGCAATAAATCAGATGCCCTCCTTGAATCACCCTCAGAGAAGAGAGGGTGATGTAACTGAGCTCAGGCCTGTTAGACTCTTCCCGGGGTCTTAGATGCTCATCATGACCATGGCTTTGAGGAAGACCCTTCAGGACACAGGCAGGGCCTGGCTGAGGAAACCATGAGAGTCTCACAGAGAGATGACCCCCGGATAGCTTTGCTCAAGAATTCCATGCCAGACTGGATCAGGAATCCTGAAAAGCTTGTAGACTGGGCTGCAATTTGATCTCCTGTTGGAGCTGACAGAAAACAATGATGAATTGTAGACTGGGAGCCTGCTGACACCAGCCTCTGAGAGCCATGTCTGAGGTAGGCCACCTGGGCATCTCCTTCTGAGACTCAGTGTGCTCAGCATATGTGGAGAGGTAGGAAAGACAATCAGCCAGCTCTTCTGATGGTCTTCTGAGACCTCATAGGAAGGTCACGAGCCCTAAAGAGATAGAAGAAAAATATACAAGTGGCAGCTCCTTGCCTCTGGGGGTGCGACCAAGGGATTATTTCCTGTAGACAAACACTAATAGATACTGCTTGGTGGAAGGTCAGGTTGTTGTTGACATCTAAGCTTAAACTTGCACAATTTACCATGTGTCCTATTATAGGAAAACTGAGACAGGAAACACAGTCACTGAGTCAGGGACACACAGGTTGTGGATAGCACAAGCTATCTGTTCACAGCCACATCTCCAGGCTCCTTACCATGGAAAGAGTACTAGGTACCTTCACCATCACCAAACATTGCAGTTCACTTCACTCATGAGAAAGTCTTTTCTTCTCCCATACACAGCACAGGAGGCCCAATTATCTCTGAATACTCAGCCACTCCATCTGCCTGTAATTTGCTTCCTGCCTGATTCTTTAAGGATCTGGGTTGGCTGGATATTATAAGACTGTCTCTGGTTGTAAGAGGCCTTTGCAAGAATCAGAAGTACCACACAGGGCAATCATCTCTCTGTGGTCAGCACAGTACTGCTACCCAAGCCAGCATCACAACCAACAATTCCAATCCAATGGATGGTGAGGACTCAGTAGCATTAATGTGTGAGCCTAAGACTCAGAATACAGCCTACCTGTGTAGGATAAATGGCCAAAACCTCTGAGAAGAGGACAGGCTGAAGCTGTCTGAGGATAACAGGACTCTCACTTTACTCAGTGTTGTGAGGACTGACACAGGACCCTATGAATGTGAACCTGGAACTCAGTGAAGACTCCCCACTGACCCATTCACTCTGAACATTACCTGTAAGTATTTTCTGTTTCATTCAGGCCCCAATTGCCTAAATACAGAGGAATAGATCTACCACATTCAGTCCCAGTCCCCTTGTATTCATGACACAGACCTAGGCTGACAGAGCATCCTGTCCCAGCCCAAGGACATGTAGACAGGCCCAGCATTGATCTTAAATGGGCTTTGGGGACTTCTGACTAGAGAGGCTCAGGGTGATGGAGACAGGGTTCATGTCAGGCTCAGGCTCAGTGTACACAAGAGTGTGCATTGGTGATATTTATGTGTTGTGCTTGAGAAAGATCCCTCCACTACCAAAGGCTTTCCAAGACTGGATCAACCTCCTCCTCACATTTCAAGCTCCATCCCTATCAGCCAGAAACCAGAGAACCAGGAGGGACTTTCCAGATTAGGAGAGCTTCAAGGTCAATATTTCATTCTGTGTCTAACACAAGCTTTCCTGTCCCCTCCATTTTCACTTTATGACCCTCATGACCTACAAGGAACACCCAGGACTTTCAACTGTGCTCACATTCTTTTTCTCCCAATTGGAAGAGAATAATACCCACACATGGGGACTAGACCTCTGTTCCCAGGTCTGTTCCTGTCTCATGGGTGGCGTGGCTGGCTCAGCACTGACTCTATGGGATAGGAAGAGTGGGTGGAGAAGGTGCCTGGGATCCCCATTCTGAGTCAGGGTGAACCATGTCACTGACAATTGATGATGTTCTTTTTGCTTACTCTTCTCAAGCTTCAAAAAACTTATATTGGCTGAGTGTGGTGCCACACACCTTTGATGCTAGTACTGTGTAGGGAGAGGCAGGTAAATAATGTGAGTTTGAGGCCAGCCTGGTCTACATAGCAAGTTCCAAGAGAGCTAGCACTGTACAGTGAGACACTGTATCAAAAAAAATATCAGTACTGAGGATTAGAGTGGCAGGCTGTGGTCAGCACTGTGATTATTCCCTTCTCTGTAGTATTTAATCCATATCCATGGGGCAGCAAATACAATTTTTCTACAAACAGAATTCTTTTCAGTTAGGGATTTCTCCCAGTCCTGAGGTCTAGCCTTTAACACCTTTAAGTTTAGCTAGGCCATCTTAATCCTATGACTAATTTATTAATAAAAATTAAAATGCTATTTCATAAAGGCAGGGTCTGACTGTTCACACTCAGAGAAAATATGAGCAAGAATTCCCACAAATATCATTGGGAAATACATTCCTCCCACCCACCCACTGCCCCCAAGTTTTCTGGTCATGTGGGCTGAAGAGGCTCCCAGTGTGCAATCTACACAAATACCCGAGTCAGGGTCACTGTGGGTCATCTTGATAGGAGTAAGATTCAGCTCTTTCTTCACAGACTATATCTTGAACATGTGACCTTGCAGAGGGCCTCTTCATTATGGGCCCTGGGAGCTGACTGAGATCTCTGAGGGTGAAGGACTCTCAACTGCTTCCCTCCGCTGTTTATTCACAGAACCAGTGACTAAACCCTCCATTCAATTCACCAACACCACGGTCAACAGTGTGACCTCTGTGCTCCTGAACTGCTTTACAAACGACACTGGGATCTCAATCCATTGGCTCTTCAAAGGGCAGAGTCTGAGGATCACAAATAGGACGAGGCTGTCCTCGAACAACAGCACCCTGGAAATAGTCCCTGCCAGGAGTTTGCATTCGGGGACTATCAGTGTGAAGTATCCAATCAATTCGGTTCCCAGAGGAGTGAACCCATCCGGGTGGACATAATAGGTGAGTGACCTCTCCTCCCTTGTTACTCCATAGTGTTGTGGGTGGGGGCAGTTTTCTTTATCAAAAGAGTGCAGAATGGGTAAAAGTCACAGGGAGAAAAACACGGTTCAAGTTACAAATACAGCCAGCATGTTGATGGATGCATGTTAATCTCATGATAACACACAAGCAAGGTGAGCACAGTGCTGCATGCCTTTAACCCCAGCACAGCAGCAGGCAGAGACAGTTGGATCTCTTGTGAGTTTCCAAACACCCTGGACTTGTACCAGTTTCAGGTTAGTCAGAGCTGCATAGTGAGACCCTGTCTCAAAAGAGAGAACATGAAGCAGGAGGCATAGAAGTACAGGCCACTCACCTGAATGGACCAGGCTCTGCTGACTCCCCATGAGAGACATTGCCTTGGAGGAGTTGGGAATAGGGTGTGTTGGGTGGAAACACTGGTGGACTGGGGGAATGAGGAAAGGGGAATCTGTGGTTGGTATGTGAAATGAATAGAAAATCTCTTAATAAATAAAGAAGCACAAGGACAGCCCAGATTACATTGTGAGACCTGGACAATAATAAAAACAATAGATGATAATATAGCAAATAGAAATGCAAAGTGATTAAGAGTTTAGGGTCTGAGTCAGACACACAGACCATCCTCAGAATCTACTAAAATATTCATGTTATGCTACATCCCATACCACACAATCAAATTTTCTTTAGATTATTTCCAATACCTAATATGAAATACTGCATAGACCCTAGTCTTATTCTGTTGAATACAGGACAAAGTTAGGAGGAAAACAATACACTTTTCATTCTAGACATACTTTTCCAAGTAATTTGTTTTCAATGTTTTGATCCATAAATATAAAATGCATAGGTAGAAAGACCTGTATTGAGTTTCTTACTACGTTTGCATATTTATTCATTTTGTATGGGTTTCCCCTCTAATGTGTGGAGGTCATAGGACAATTTGTGGGGCCAGTTCTCTGGGGACAGAGAATTGAACTAATGTAGGTGAGTAAACCCTTTATCTGTAAGCCAGTTCACTGGCCCACATTGTTTGTGCATTTATAATCTATTTGTGTGGCAGTTGGGGTAGGTACTGGGAAGGACTATGGCAGGCACTCTTCCCAACTAAGCCATTTTGTGCCCATATATTGAGTTTCTTATCCTCATGGTCCTTGCACAAGACTCTTTTTTTCTGATATCTGTTTTTTTTGTTGTGTGTAGTAGTAGTAGTATATGTGTATGTATGTATGTGTGTGTGTGTGTGTGTGTGTGTGTGTGTGTGTGTGTGTGTGTGTATTTGATTCTTAACTATTGAGCTATGTCTCCAGTCCCATAAACCAAATGCATGGAGAGATATCTCAATAGTTAAGAGTCGTAGCTGCTCTTTTAAAGGACAGGAATTCAAATTCCAGCAACCACATGGCAGCCTATTACTATCTGTAACTGAAGTTACAAGGAATTCAACACCCTCTTCTGTCCTCCTCAGGTACCAAACATGCATGTTCTGCAGAGACATATATGCAGCCAAAAGGCCCATATGATGCATCTGTCATCATAACAAAGACATCATTCGAAATCCAATTCAAGGTGCTTTCATCCTGTCTCCTAAAAGTCTGATGACTTTCAGCTCTGATCCATTTTAGGTCTTTGATCCATGTAGAGTTGATTAGTATATACGTTAGGTGAAGGCTTAACTTCATTCTTTTACATGGATATCACATCTTCCTAACATCCCTTGTTTAACTGAGTTTTCTTCCAACATTGTGCAGTCTCAGCAGCCTGATCAAAATGCATCTGGTTACAGAGGGTCAGATGGACAGCAAGAATGACTTCCAAGTTCTGTAACTCAATAAGACAACTCTGTTTCACACCAATTAATTCAAAAGAGCCAGCAGAAATGTATTGTTAGACCCCAGAGTTTATGGTCTCAAGTGGCACCTCAAGAACCCAGACTCCAGTCCAGTTGATGCAACAGCTCGAGGTTTTTATTGAAGCGACTATACAGAACAGGCAAACTCTGCTCCTAAGAGCAAGAGTCGCATCTTACTGCAGCTCCATGGGGGCTTTAAAAGGAAAAACGCACAAAAGCCATAAGCTTACAATTCCCATACAATTTTGTTTCACAAGATCATGGTCTGATCACAGAGTGGTACAGTAGTGTCCCCATGTACATTCTTCCTGAAACCTCAAGGGGGGGTATCAGGGTGGGAGTGGAGGTTATACAAAGGTCACAGTGGTCCTTCCTGGAACACCTGTAACTATCCCAGTCACAGTTGAGCACATCTCTTAACAGAAATCTTTTCACATTGTTACATTGTTGCAGGGGTGGTTGAAGAATGGCTGAGTCAGCTTGCCCTTGGAACTAGATTTTTAGTTTGTCATTTCCCTGGCTTGAGGCGGTGTAAGCCTGTAGGGTTAGGGTATTTCAGTCTATTTTTATGAAACCTAAAAGTGACAGATGAAATGCTGCATATGTCAACTGTGCATATCTGACACACATTATAATATATATGCAAAGCTGTGCCCCATATTAAACACACATATTGATCTTATTAACTAATCTTTAATTTAATCATGGCCAGTTGTGCATGAGCAGTTCTGGCTTTTCAATTCTATATTACTGATTCTGTATTTCTGCCTTTATGTCAGTAGTAGACTATTTTAATTGTTGCAGCTTTGTATTAAAATTGAAATCATGTGGGATGACCTGCAATTTTATTCTTGTTTATTCAAGATACTTTTAAGGCATTTTATGATGGTGCTTGCCTCTAACCCCAGCTCTTTGGAGTAGAGACAAGTGCGATTCTCTGGCAGTTTGAGGCCAGCTTGATCTATATAGTGAGTTTCAGGACAGCTAGAATGGACTTTGCCATTTCTGTGCAAAATGCCACTGGGTTTTGATCTGATTGTGCATAGAACTGATAGAGTACATTCAGGGATATTGTCATCTATTAAAAAAAGTCTCAGCCACTCAAGAAGATGAGGCAGGAGTACCAAGTTCTAAAATTGCCTACTGCAACCATTTCAAGGTCAGCCTGATTAATTTAGTGACATCCTGTTTCTAAATAAATAAAATTAGAAGGCATAGCTTAGAGTATAGCTCAGTGGTAGTGCATTGCTTACCATGCACAAAACCCTGGGTTCAATCCCAGTACTGCAGAACAACAGTAGTAATGAGATTAAGTCTTCCAACCCATCAACCCCAATGGTGTCATTTCTTGTCTTCTTTCATCATCTCTTATTTGGTAGTTTTCTGAGTGCAAGTCTTTTATCTCCTTGGTGGAGTTAATTCTAAGTATTTTATTCTTTTTGGTGCTTTCACAAATAAATACTTTCTTATTTCCTTTCTAATTGTTCACTGTTATGGCTGGGACTATTGCTCAGGGGCTGAACACTTGCTGGGTATGCACGAGGCCCTAGGTTCAAGCTCCACTACTGCCAGGGAAAACAAAAACCCAATTGTTCATGGTCAATAATAGTATACAGAAATACAGCTCACTTGGGCATGTTCAATTCATTAGCCAACCAATTTACTAGATTTGCTCATTTAGTTCTGAGATCTTTCTGTAGAATGTTCAGGATTTTCTATGAACAAGTTCCTGTCATCTACAGATCTTTAGCACTCATAATTGAGTACCTTCATTTCATTGTCTAGCCTAATGGCTCTGTTTCACACTCCTAAGAGTCTCTTGAACAGAAGTGGTCATAGCAGCAACCTGTGTTCTTCCTGATCTTAAAGAGAAAGCTGTCAGTCTCCCCACTGAATATGATGTTGGCTGTGGGTTTCCATATATGGCCTTTGTTTCACTAAGCTGGACTTCCTTCATGTTTCAGTGTTTTTATTATCAAAGTCTGTGAAATTTTGTCATTTTTTTGTTGATTCAATCTTACTTGTTATATAGCAATTTAATTTTGTTTCTCTCATGATTCCACTCTACAGAATCCAGGTTTGTAGGAATTTGTCAATTACATCTAGGCCACACAATAGTTAGCATATAACTACTGAGCGCTCTTGAAATTCTTCATATTCTTAAGAATGAATGGTGAGGTCTCAATTTGTATCCATGTGCTTTTTTTCAAAGTTAATCTGGGAAAAGGTTGCTAATATTGTTAATCAGATTTGATGAACCAACTTTTGGTGCATCAGCTTCTTTGCAGTTGCTCTAGTCTCTGTTTTGTTCTTCTTCATCCTCATCTTTAGTTTTCTCCTTTCAGTAGCATGGGGTACTTTTTGAGGGCAAGGTTCTCAGTATATAACCCAGACTTGCTTCAATTCACAATCCTCCTGCCTCAGCCTCTGATGCTAGGATGCTAGGTTATATAACATCTTTCACCTGCCTCATAGTAGTTTTTCAAGACTTAATATAATCAAGTAAACTTTTTTTTTTTTGCAAAATACCACACACAGAGGAAAAATGTTGCTGCAATTATTCCTACAACCAGTGTTAGCCTTGAAGCCAGGTAGCCAGATCTATCTTACCTGGCCACCTTCTCAGCTGATCTTGTTTTCAGACTGGAAACCTCTGTGTCCTTATATCGGAATGGCTCTCAGCTGAGCTGTGCTGTTAGTAGCCTGTGAGCTTAACCAGCCATATATCTAGTTTCTGGTCCTCATGCCTTATATACCTTTCTGCTTTCTACCACCACTCCCTGGATTAAAGGCTCACTTTCTGGGATTAAAGGTGTGTGTCACCATGCCTGACCATTTACAATGTGTCCTTGAACTCACAGAGATCCAGAGGGATTTCTTCTTCTGGAGTGCTAGGATTAAAGGTGTGAGTGCCACCATGTTAATCAGCTTAATGGCTTTATCATAGTCCACGTGGAATCATTATTGTGGGATCCTATCATCTTTTTGAAGATTTCAAAGTCAAGTTAGGTGTTGCCATGGTTCCCTGCAGACATTTTTAATTTTTATTCATTCTTTTATTTTATTTATTTATTTATTTATTTATTTATTTATTTTTATTTAATTTATTTGTGCCTCCTCTGTGGTTTGGAGTAATCACAGTGTGATAAATGTCTGTCTCTTGGAACCATGAATGTTCTTCCCTAGAAGAGAAAATCTTCACAACAATTTCTCCCCACCATTTGTCTTGCCAAACTTTTCCAAACTGATCTTTGCCGATGCTTTCTTGTAACATGATGGTCCTGGCAATTCTTCTCTGAACAAGCAGCAGTAAACCCTTTGTTCCAGCTATGGCATCACTGCAGTGACCAATAGGATGAGAAGGAGCCAGCAACTCGGAGCAGCAGCTTTTGCCTCCAGGGTCCCTCTACTGTTTGTGGTTCAGCCCAGGCCGAAGTTTCTCCCAAGTCTCCTAGGGATCCTCCTGCCTCTGCCTCCTTCAGTAAATCCAACCAGTGTCCTTCACCACAACTGGTTGAGGGTAGCTTGGGCCTGAGCTGGGGCCCACAAGGCCACAGGCAAGCAGTTTTTTTCATGAATTTGTACCAGGAACATTGGGCACCAGATGTAGCAGAAATCTTATAAGGTCTTATTAATTAAATCAAAACTGAGGCTAGTTATTGAGGTGAACACTGGAAGATCAAAGAGACAGAACAAGCCACAGCTAACCTCACACCTGGCCAACTTCTCAGCTGATCTTGTTTCCTCAGACTGGAAGCCTCTGAGTCCTCATATCCCAGTGGCTCTCAGCTGAACTGTGCTGCTTAAAACCTAAAAGCTTAACTAGCCAAATGCTTCTAGTTTCTGGTCCTCAAGCCTTATATACCTTTCTGCTTTCTACACCACTCTCTGGGACTGAAAGGCTCACTTTCTGGGATTAAAGGTGTGTGTCACCATGCCTGGCCGGTTCAATGTGGCCTTGAACTCACAGAGATCCAGAGGGATTTCTACCTCTGGAGTGCTAGGATTAAAGGTGTGAGTGCCACCATTTTCTAGCCTTAGTATCTAGTGGCTGTTCTGTCTCTGACCCCAGATAAGTTTATTTATGGCGTACAATGTTTTGGAGAATACAATACCACCACAGCTTGCAATGTGAGGAGGAAGTTCTCCCAGTCTTGGAAAGCCTTAGGTTGTGTGAGGACTTTCCATGGTTAGGAGAGCGTCGAGGTCAAGATTTCTTTCTGTGCCTAACACAAGCTTTCCTGTCCCCTCCATTTTCATTTTATGACCTCCATGACTTACAAGGAACACCCAGGGCTTTCAACTGTGCTCCCATTCTTATTCTCCAAATTGGAGGAGAATATTCCCCATAGATGGGCACTAGACCTCTGCTCCCAGGTCTGCTCCTGCCTCAGTTCTGACTCCATGTGATGGGAAGAGGAGGTGGAAAGGTGCCTTGGAGCCCTGTCCTGAGTCAGGGTGAAATCATGTCACTGACAGTTGATGATGCTCTTTTGTTTACTCTTCTCAAGCTTCAAAAAAACAAATAGCAGCCAGGCAGTGGTGGCACATGCCTTTAATCCCAGCACTCAGGAGGCAGAGGCAGACAGATCTCTGTGAGTTTAAGGCCAGCCTGGTCTACAGAGCAAGATCCAGGAAAGGTACAAAGCTACACAGAGAAACCCTGTCCCGAAAAACCAAAACAACAACAACAACAAACCAAAAACCAAATAGCTGAGTGTGGTGTCACACATCTTTAATGCTAGCACTGAGGAGGAAAGGGCATGTAGATAGTATGTGTAGGAGGAGAGCCTGGTCTACATAGGAAATTCCAAGCAAGCTAGAACTATACACTGAGACCCTGTCTCAAACAACATCAATACTGAGCATTAGAGTGGCAGGCTGTGGTCAGCACTGTGATTATTCACTTCTTCTCTGTAGTATTTATTCCATACCCATGGGGCAGGAAATACATTTTTTTTCTACAAACAGAAATCCTTCAGTTAGGGATTTCTCCCAGTCCTGAGGTATAGACTTTAACACCTTTAAGATTAGCTGGGCCATCTTAACCCCATGACAAATTATTTAATTAACTATAAACAGTAGGCTATTTCATAAAAGAAGGATCTGACTGTTCACAGAAAGTGTGAGCAAGAATTCCCACAAAAATCTTTCGGAAATACAGTCCTCACAACCATGAGATTTCTGGACTTTTGGCTGAAGAGGCTCCCAGTGTGGAATCTACACAAATACCCTGAGTCAGGGTCACTGTGAGTGATCTTGGTAGGAGTAAGTTTCAGCTCTCTCCCTACAGACCTTATCTTGAACCCAAACATGGAATCTTGCAGAGTGCCCCTTCATTCTATGGACTCTCACCTGGTCCTCCACTATTTTTCCACAGATTCACTGACTCCACCCTCCATCCAAGTCACCAACACACAGTCAAAGATATGCTCTCTGTGTTCCTGAACTGCTTGTCAAACAACACTGGGATCTCTGTCCATTGGCTCTTCAAAGGTCAGAGTGTGGAGCTCTCAGACAGGATAAAGCTGTCCCAATAACAGCACCCTCCAAATAGACTCTGTGAGGATTGAGGATTCTGGGGACTATCAGTGTGAAGTATCCAATCAAGTCAGTTCCATGAGGAGTAACCCCATCCAGCTGGACATCATAGGTTAGTGACCTCTGTTCCCTCTTACTCCATAGTGTTTGGGGTTATGGCCAGTTTCTTTATCAACCGAGTGCAGAATGGGTCAAAGTCACAAGGAGAAAAATATTGTTCAAATATTTAACTATTGAACTATCTCTCCAGTTCTATAAACCATATATATGTGTTTAGGAAACAAATACAGCCAGGTTGGTGAAGGTTGCATGTTAATCACATGATACAACATCAAGCAAGGAGAGCACAGTGCTGCATGCCTTTAACCCCAGCACAGCAGAGGCAGAGACAGTTGGATCTCTATGAGTTCCCAATCACCCTAGTTTTGTAGCCAGTTTCAGGTTAGCCCAAAATACATAGTGAGACCCTGTCTCAAAAGAGAGAGAGCACGAAGCAGAAACATAGATTTACAAGGCCAGCTCAGATTACATTGTGAGACCCGGTCAATATTAACAACAGTAGATGTCAATATAGCAAATGGAATTGCAAAGTGATTAAGAGTTTAGGGTCTGAGTCTGTCACACAGTCAACCCTCAGAAACTAGTAAAATATTCATGTTACTCTACACTTCTTTTGACACATTCAGATCTTCTTTAGATTATTTCCAATGCCTAATATGAATACTGCATAGACACTAGTCTTATTGTGTTGAGTAAAGGACAAAGATAGGAAAACAATACATTTTTCACTGTAGAGATACTTTTCCAAGTAGTTTGTTTCCAATGTTTCAATCCATAAATATAAAATGCATAGACAGAAAGGACCTGTAATGAGTTTCTTACTATATTTTGCATATTTATTCATTTTTTGTGCATGTCCCAACCCATGAGTGGAGGTCAGTGACAATTTGTGGGAGCCAGTTCTCCACAGACAGGGGATTGAACTCAGATTGTTTCACCAGCCCTTTATCTGCTAAGCCAATTCCCTGGCCCACATTTGTTTGTGCATTTATCTGTGTGGCAGTTAGGGGCAGGTACTAGGAGGGAGTATGGCAGGCACTCATCCCAACTGAGCCATCTTGGTGGCCCATGTACTGAGTTTCTTATCCTCATGCTGACAATTGAAGCATGACATCACTGCACAAGATGATTTTTTCTAAGAACTTTTTATTTTTGGTGTGTAGTAGTATGTGTATATATATATATACATATATATATATATGTATATATATACACATATATATGGTTTATAGGACTGGAGAGATAGTTCAATAGTTAAGAGCCATGGCAGCTCTTCCAAAGGACATGGGTTCAATTCCCAGCACCCACATGGCAACTTATTACTATCTGTAACTGAAGTTCCAAGGAATTCAACACCCTCTTCTGTCCTCCTCAGGTACCATTCATGCATCTTCTGCAGAGACATATATGCAGCGAAAAGGCCCATGTGATGCATCTGTCATCATAACAAAGACACCATTCGAAATCCAGTTTCAAGATGTTTTCATCCTGTCTCCTAAAAGTCTGATGACTTTCAGCTCTGATCTTTGATCCATGTAGAGTTGATTTTGTATGTTGTTAGGTGAAGCTTAACTTCATTCTTTTACCTGGATATCCAATTTTCCCAACATCCTTGTTTAACTGATTATTCGTTCATCATTGAACAATCTTAGCAGCCTGATCAAAACTCATCTGGTTACAGAGGGTCATATGGATTACAAGAATTCTGTCTCAATAGGACAACTCTGTTTTACCCAATAAATTCAAAAGAGCCAGCAGAAATGGATTATATATATATATAATATATATATATATATATAATATATATATATATATATCTTTTTTATTAAGGTATGTTCTATTCATTTTACACATCAACCACAGATACCCTGTCCTCCCTTCTCTACCTCCCAGCCTCTCCCCAACACACCCCTCATTCCCATCACCTCCAAGACAAGGTCTTCCCTGGGAGTCAGCAGAGCCTGGTACCTACATTTGGGGCAGGTCCAATCCTTCCTTCCTCTACCATGGCTGAGCTAAGTGTCTCAGCATAGGCACTAGGTTCAAAAAGCCAGTTCATGCACTAAGGACACTGCCTGGGGTCCTCCTAAACAGTTCAAGCTACACAACTGTCTCACTTATCCATAGGGTCTAATCCAGTTCCATGGGGGTTTCTAGGCTATTGGAACACAGTTCATGTGTTTCCACTAGTTTGGCTAGTTGTCTCTGTACTTTTCCAATCATGGTCTCAAATACTCTTGCTTCATGATCCCTCCTCTCTCTCATCAACTGGACTCCTGGAGCTCCACCTGGGACTTGGCATGGATCTCTGCATCTGCTTCTATTATCCTGGATGAGGGTTCTATCATGACAGTTAGGGTGTTCAGCCATCCCATCACCAGTGTAGGTCAGCTCAGACACCCTCTCAACCATTGCCAGTAGTCTATAGTGGAGTCATCTATGTGGGTTTCTGGGGATCTCTCTAGAACTCTGCATCTTCTTATGCTCATGGTGTCTTCATTTATCATAGTATCTTTTTCCTTGTTCTCCACTCTGTTCCTGATCCACCTAGGACCTACTGCTCCCCTAAGCTCTCTTTGCCCCGACCCTTGCTCTCCATTACCCCCCTCACCTAAGCTTGATCATGTAGATCTCATCCATTTCTCCATTGCTGGGCAATCCTGTGTCTTTCATAGGGTCCTCTTTATTAGGTAGCCCCCCTGGAACTGTGAGTTACAGTCTGCTTATCCTTTGTTTTCATCGAGTACATACCATGTTGTCTTTCTGAGTCTGGGTTTCCTCACTCAGGATGATTTTTTTCTAGTTGCATCCATTTGCCTGCAAATTTCATGCTGTCATTTTTTCTCTGCTGAGTAGTACTCCATTGTGTATAAGTACCACATTTTCTTTATCCATTCTTCAGTTGAGGGGCAATCCAGGTTGTTTCCAGGTTCTAGCTATTCCAAATAAGGCTGCTATGAACATAGTTGAGCATGTGTCCTTGTGGCATGATTGAGCATTCCTTGGGTATATTCTCAAGAGTGGTATAGGGGGTCTTAAGAGAGATCAATTCCCAGTTTTCTGAGAAAGCACCATACTGATTTCCAAAGTGGCTATACAAATTTGCATTCTCACCATCAGTGGAGGAGTGTTCTCCTTGCTCTACATCCTCTCCAACATAAGCTGTCTTCAGTGTTTTTGATCTTAGCCCTTCTGACAGGTAGGTGTAAGATGGCATCTCAGAGTCATTTTGATTTGCATTTCCCTGATGCTAAGGATGTCTTTCAGCCATTTGAGCTTCTTCTCTTGAGAATTCTTTTAGCTCTATAGCCCATTTTTAATTGGACTGTTGTGTATTTGATGTCTAATTTCTTGAGTTTTTATATGTTCTGGATATCAGCCCTCTGTCAAATGTGGTGTTGGTGAAGATCTTTTCCCATTCTGTAGGCTGTCATTTTTGTCTTATTTACTGTGTCCTTTGCCTTAGAGAAGTTTCTCAGATTCAGAAGGTCCCATTTATTAATTGTTGCTCTCAGTGTCTGTACTACTGGTATTATATTTAGGAAGCATCTCTGGTGCCAATGCGTTCAAGACTTTCTCATCTCTGCTGTGGATGTTCTGTATGTATGTGTGTGTTGCTCTGATTGGTTAATAAATAAAATACTGATTGGAC